>NC_072731.1:255777641-256077641 GCF_026930045.1 Uloborus diversus
CTTTTTTTGCATTGCAGATATTTGATTTTTTTCCGGGAAAACTAAATTTTTTAGCTGACTTTTTTTGACATATTTTTGTTCGTGACGTGGCAAGGATTCAGAATATATAACTATATTTCACTTTAAAAAAATAAAATTTCCACCAGTTTCTTTTTTTGCATTGCAGATATTTGATTTTTTTCCGGGAAAACTAAATTTTTTAGCTGACTTTTTTTGACATATTTTTGTTCGTGACGTGGCAAGGATTCAGAATATATAACTATATTTCACTTTAAAAAAATAAAATTTCCACCAGTTTCTTTTTTTGCATTGCAGATATTTGATTTTTTTCCGGGAAAACTAAATTTTTTAGCTGACTTTTTTTGACATATTTTTGTTCGTGACGTGGCAAGGATTCAGAATATATAACTATATTTCACTTTAAAAAAATAAAATTTCCACCAGTTTCTTTTTTTGCATTGCAGATATTTGATTTTTTTCCGGGAAAACTAAATTTTTTAGCTGACTTTTTTTGACATATTTTTGTTCGTGACGTGGCAAGGATTCAGAATATATAACTATATTTCACTTTAAAAAAATAAAATTTCCACCAGTTTCTTTTTTTGCATTGCAGATATTTGATTTTTTTCCGGGAAAACTAAATTTTTTAGCTGACTTTTTTTGACATATTTTTGTTCGTGACGTGGCAAGGATTCAGAATATATAACTATATTTCACTTTAAAAAAATAAAATTTCCACCAGTTTCTTTTTTTGCATTGCAGATATTTGATTTTTTTCCGGGAAAACTAAATTTTTTAGCTGACTTTTTTTGACATATTTTTGTTCGTGACGTGGCAAGGATTCAGAATATATAACTATATTTCACTTTAAAAAAATAAAATTTCCACCAGTTTCTTTTTTTGCATTGCAGATATTTGATTTTTTTCCGGGAAAACTAAATTTTTTAGCTGACTTTTTTTGACATATTTTTGTTCGTGACGTGGCAAGGATTCAGAATATATAACTATATTTCACTTTAAAAAAATAAAATTTCCACCAGTTTCTTTTTTTGCATTGCAGATATTTGATTTTTTTCCGGGAAAACTAAATTTTTTAGCTGACTTTTTTTGACATATTTTTGTTCGTGACGTGGCAAGGATTCAGAATATATAACTATATTTCACTTTAAAAAAATAAAATTTCCACCAGTTTCTTTTTTTGCATTGCAGATATTTGATTTTTTTCCGGGAAAACTAAATTTTTTAGCTGACTTTTTTTGACATATTTTTGTTCGTGACGTGGCAAGGATTCAGAATATATAACTATATTTCACTTTAAAAAAATAAAATTTCCACCAGTTTCTTTTTTTGCATTGCAGATATTTGATTTTTTTCCGGGAAAACTAAATTTTTTAGCTGACTTTTTTTGACATATTTTTGTTCGTGACGTGGCAAGGATTCAGAATATATAACTATATTTCACTTTAAAAAAATAAAATTTCCACCAGTTTCTTTTTTTGCATTGCAGATATTTGATTTTTTTCCGGGAAAACTAAATTTTTTAGCTGACTTTTTTTGACATATTTTTGTTTGTGACGTGGCAAGGATTCAGAATATATAACTATATTTCACTTTAAAAAAATAAAATTTCCACCAGTTTCTTTTTTTGCATTGCAGATATTTGATTTTTTTCCGGGAAAACTAAATTTTTTAGCTGACTTTTTTTGACATATTTTTGTTCGTTCGTGACGTTTCTTTTTTTGCATTGCAGGATTCAGAATATTTTTGTTCGTGATAACTATATTTCACTTTAAAAAAATAAAATTTCCACCAGTTTCTTTTTTTGCATTGCAGATATTTGATTTTTTTCCGGGAAAACTAAATTTTTTAGCTGACTTTTTTTGACATATTTTTGTTCGTGACGTGGCAAGGATTCAAATATATAACTATATTTCACTTTAAAAAAATAAAATTTCCACCAGGATTCAGAATATATAACTATATTTCACTTTAAAAAAATAAAATTTCCACCAGTTTCTTTTTTTGCATTGCATTGCAGATATTTGATTTTTTTCCGGGAAAACTAAATTTTTTAGCTGACTTTTTTTGACATATTTTTGTTCGTGACGTGGCAAGGATTCAGAATATATAACTATATTTCACTTTAAAAAAATAAAATTTCCACCAGTTTCTTTTTTTGCATTGCAGATATTTGATTTTTTTCCGGGAAAACTAAATTTTTTAGCTGACTTTTTTTGACATATTTTTGTTCGTGACGTGGCAAGGATTCAGAATATATAACTATATTTCACTTTAAAAAAATAAAATTTCCACCAGTTTCTTTTTTTGCATTGCAGATATTTGATTTTTTTCCGGGAAAACTAAATTTTTTAGCTGACTTTTTTTGACATATTTTTGTTTGTGACGTGGCAAGGATTCAGAATATATAACTATATTTCACTTTAAAAAAATAAAATTTCCACCAGTTTCTTTTTTTGCATTGCAGATATTTGATTTTTTTCCGGGAAAACTAAATTTTTTAGCTGACTTTTTTTGACATATTTTTGTTCGTGACGTGGCAGATATTTGGATTCAGAATATATAACTATATTTCACTTTAAAAAAATAAAATTTCCACCAGTTTCTTTTTTTGCATTGCAGATATTTGATTTTTTTCCGGGAAAACTAAATTTTTTAGCTGACTTTTTTTGACATATTTTTGTTCGTGACGTGGCAAGGATTCAGAATATATAACTATATTTCACTTTAAAAAAATTAAATTTCCACCAGTTTCTTTTTTTGCATTGCAGATATTTGATTTTTTTCCGGGAAAACTAAATTTTTTAGCTGACTTTTTTTGACATATTTTTGTTCGTGACGTGGCAAGGATTCAGAATATATAACTATATTTCACTTTAAAAAAATAAAATTTCCACCAGTTTCTTTTTTTGCATTGCAGATATTTGATTTTTTTCCGGGAAAACTAAATTTTTTAGCTGACTTTTTTTGACATATTTTTGTTCGTGACGTGGCAAGGATTCAGAATATATAACTATATTTCACTTTAAAAAAATAAAATTTCCACCAGTTTCTTTTTTTGCATTGCAGATATTTGATTTTTTTCCGGGAAAACTAAATTTTTTAGCTGACTTTTTTTGACATATTTTTGTTCGTGACGTGGCAAGGATTCAGAATATATAACTATATTTCACTTTAAAAAAATAAAATTTCCACCAGTTTCTTTTTTTTAAAAAAATAAAATTTCCACCAGCATTGCAGATATTTGATTTTTTTCCGGGAAAACTAAATTTTTTAGCTGACTTTTTTTGACATATTTTTGTTCGTGACGTGGCAAGGATTCAGAATATATAACTATATTTCACTTTAAAAAAATAAAATTTCCACCAGTTTCTTTTTTTGCATTGCAG
The DNA here is from genome assembly GCF_026930045.1 of Uloborus diversus. Taxonomy (NCBI): domain Eukaryota; kingdom Metazoa; phylum Arthropoda; class Arachnida; order Araneae; family Uloboridae; genus Uloborus; species Uloborus diversus. The sequence continues at coordinate 255,781,049 of NC_072731.1, forward strand.
ATATTTGATTTTTTTCCGGGAAAACTAAATTTTTTAGCTGACTTTTTTTGACATATTTTTGTTCGTGACGTGGCAAGGATTCAGAATATATAACTATATTTCACTTTAAAAAAATAAAATTTCCACCAGTTTCTTTTTTTGCATTGCAGATATTTGATTTTTTTCCGGGAAAACTAAATTTTTAGCTGACTTTTTTTGACATATTTTTGTTCGTGACGTGGCAAGGATTCAGAATATATAACTATATTTCACTTTAAAAAAATAAAATTTCCACCAGTTTCTTTTTTTGCATTGCAGATATTTGATTTTTTTCCGGGAAAACTAAATTTTTTAGCTGACTTTTTTTGACATATTTTTGTTCGTGACGTGGCAAGGATTCAGAATATATAACTATATTTCACTTTAAAAAAATAAAATTTCCACCAGTTTCTTTTTTTGCATTGCAGATATTTGATTTTTTTCCGGGAAAACTAAATTTTTTAGCTAAATTTTTTAGCTGACTTTTTTTGACATATTTGATTTTGTTCGTGACGTGGCAAGGATTCAGAATATATAACTATATTTCACTTTAAAAAAATAAAATTTCCACCAGTTTCTTTTTTTGCATTGCAGATATTTGATTTTTTTCCGGGAAAACTAAATTTTTTAGCTGACTTTTTTTGACATATTTTTGTTCGTGACGTGGCAAGGATTCAGAATATATAACTATATTTCACTTTAAAAAAATAAAATTTCCACCAGTTTTTTTTTTTTTGCATTGCCAGTTTCTTTTTTGTTCGTGACGTGGCAAGGATTCAGCATATTTCACTTTAAAAAAATAAAATTTCCACCAGTTTCTTTTTTTGCATTGCAGATATTTGATTTTTTTCCGGGAAAACTAAATTTTTTAGCTGACTTTTTTTGACATATTTTTGTTCGTGACGTGGCAAGGATTCAGAATATATAACTATATTTCACTTTAAAAAAATAAAATTTCCACCAGTTTCTTTTTTTGCATTGCAGATATTTGATTTTTTTCCGGGAAAACTAAATTTTTTAGCTGACTTTTTTTGACATATTTTTGTTCGTGACGTGGCAAGGATTCAGAATATATAACTATATTTCACTTTAAAAAAATAAAATTTCCACCAGTTTCCGGGAAAACTTTTTTTGCATTGCAGATATTTGATTTTTTTCCGGGAAAACTAAATTTTTTAGCTGACTTTTTTTGACGTGGCAATATTTTTGTTCGTGACGTGGCAAGGATTCAGAATATATAACTATATTTCACTTTAAAAAAATAAAATTTCCACCAGTTTCTTTTTTTGCATTGCAGATATTTGATTTTTTTCCGGGAAAACTAAATTTTTTAGCTGACTTTTTTTGACATATTTTTGTTCGTGACGTGGCAAGGATTCAGAATATATAACTATATTTCACTTTAAAAAAATAAAATTTCCACCAGTTTCTTTTTTTGCATTGCAGATATTTGATTTTTTTCCGGGAAAACTAAATTTTTTAGCTGACTTTTTTTGACATAGATTTTGATTTTTTTCCGTAAATTTTTTAGCTGACTTTTTTTGACATATTTTTGTTCGTGACTTGTTTCTTTTTTTGCATTGCAGATATTTGATTTTTTTTCCGGGAAAACTAAATTTTTTAGCTGACTTTTTTTGACATATTTTTGGATTCAGAATATATAACTATATTTCACTTTAAAAAAATAAAATTTCCACCAGTTTCTTTTTTTGCATTGCAGATATTTGATTTTTTTCCGGGAAAACTAAAATTTTTACCTGACTTTTTTTGACATATTTTTGTTCGTGACGTGGCAAGGATTCAGAATATATAACTATATTTCACTTTAAAAAAATAAAATTTCCACCAGTTTCTTTTTTTGCATTGCAGATATTTGATTTTTTTCCGGGAAAACTAAATTTTTTAGCTGACTTTTTTTGACATATTTTTGTTCGTGACGTGGCAAGGATTCAGAATACATAACTAGATTGCAGATATTTGATTTTTTTTCCCGGAACTATTTTTTATTTTTTTTGACACGTGACGTGGCAAGGATTCAGAATATATAACCATATTTCACTTTAAAAAAATAAAATTTCCACCAGTTTCTTTTTTTGCATTGCAGATATTTGATTTTTTTCCGGGAAAACTAAATTTTTTAGCTGACTTTTTTTGACATATTTTTGTTCGTGACGTGGCAAGGATTCAGAATATATAACTATATTTCACTTTAAAAAAATAAAATTTCCACCAGTTTCTTTTTTTGCATTGCAGATATTTGATTTTTTTCCGGGAAAACTAAATTTTTTAGCTGACTTTTTTTGACATATTTTTGTTCGTGACGTGGCAAGGATTCAGAATATATAACTATATTTCACTTTAAAAAAATAAAATTTCCACCAGTTTCTTTTTTTGCATTGCAGATATTTGATTTTTTTCCGGGAAAACTAAATTTTTTAGCTGACTTTTTTTGACATATTTTTGTTCGTGACGTGGCAAGGATTCAGAATATATAACTATATTTCACTTTAAAAAAATAAAATTTCCACCACTTTCTTTTTTTGCATTGCAGATATTTGATTTTTTTCCGGGAAAACTAAATTTTTTAGCTGACTTTTTTTGACATATTTTTGTTCGTGACGTGGCAAGGATTCAGAATATATAACTATATTTCACTTTAAAAAAATAAAATTTCCACCAGTTTCTTTTTTTGCATTGCAGATATTTGATTTTTTTCCGGGAAAACTAAATTTTTTAGCTGACTTTTTTTGACATATTTTTGTTCGTGACGTGGCAAGGATTCAGAATATATAACTATATTTCACTTTAAAAAAATAAAATTTCCACCAGTTTCTTTTTTTGCATTGCAGATATTTGATTTTTTTCCGGGAAAACTAAATTTTTTAGCTGACTTTTTTTGACATATTTTTGTTCGTGACGTGGCAAGGATTCAGAATATATAACTATATTTCACTTTAAAAAAATTAAATTTCCACCAGTTTCTTTTTTTGCATTGCAGATATTTGATTTTTTTCCGGGAAAGCTAAATTTTTTAGCTGACTTTTTTTGACATATTTTTGTTCGTGACGTGGCAAGGATTCAGAATATATAACTATATTTCACTTTAAAAAAATAAAATTTCCACCAGTTTCTTTTTTTGCATTGCAGATATTTGATTTTTTTTCCGGGAAAGCTAAATTTTTTAGCTGACTTTTTTTGACATAATTTTGTTCGTGACGTGGCAAGGATTCAGAATATATAACTATATTTCACTTTAAAAAAAAAAATTTCCACCAGTTTCTTTTTTTGCATTGCAGATATTTGATTTTTTTCCGGGAAAACTAAATTTTTTAGCTGACTTTTTTTGACATATTTTTGTTCGTGACGTGGCAAGGATTCAGAATATATAACTATATTTCACTTTAAAAAAATAAAATTTCCACCAGTTTCTTTTTTTGCATTGCAGATATTTGATTTTTTTCCGGGAAAACTAAATTTTTTAGCTGACTTTTTTTGACATATTTTTGTTCGTGACGTGGCAAGGATTCAGAATATATAACTATATTTCACTTTAAAAAATAAAATTTCCACCAGTTTCTTTTTTTGCATTGCAGATATTTGATTTTTTTCCGGGAAAACTAAATTTTTTAGCTGACTTTTTTTGACATATTTTTGTTCGTGACGTGGCAAGGATTCAGAATATATAACTATATTTCACTTTAAAAAAATAAAATTTCCACCAGTTTCTTTTTTTGCATTGCAGATATTTGATTTTTTTCCGGGAAAACTAAATTTTTAGCTGACTTTTTTTGACATATTTTTGTTCGTGACGTGGCAAGGATTCAGAATATATAACTATATTTCACTTTAAAAAAATAAAATTTCCACCAGTTTCTTTTTTTGCATTGCAGATATTTGATTTTTTTCCGGGAAAACTAAATTTTTTAGCTGACTTTTTTTGACATATTTTTGTTCGTGACGTGGCAAGGATTCAGAATATATAACTATATTTCACTTTAAAAAAATAAAATTTCCACCAGTTTCTTTTTTTGCATTGCAGATATTTGATTTTTTTCCGGGAAAACTAAATTTTTTAGCTGACTTTTTTTGACATATTTTTGTTCGTGACGTGGCAAGGATTCAGAATATATAACTATATTTCACTTTAAAAAAATAAAATTTCCACCAGTTTCTTTTTTTGCATTGCAGATATTTGATTTTTTTCCGGGAAAACTAAATTTTTTAGCTGACTTTTTTTGACATATTTTTGTTCGTGACGTGGCAAGGATTCAGAATATATAACTATATTTCACTTTAAAAAAATAAATTTCCACCAGTTTCTTTTTTTGCATTGCAGATATTTGATTTTTTTCCGGGAAAACTAAATTTTTTAGCTGACTTTTTTTGACATATTTTTGTTCGTGACGTGGCAAGGATTCAGAATATATAACTATATTTCACTTTAAAAAAATAAAATTTCCACCAGTTTCTTTTTTTGCATTGCAGATATTTGATTTTTTTCCGGGAAAACTAAATTTTTTAGCTGACTTTTTTTGACATATTTTTGTTCGTGACGTGGCAAGGATTCAGAATATATAACTATATTTCACTTTAAAAAAATAAAATTTCCACCAGTTTCTTTTTTTGCATTGCAGATATTTGATTTTTTTCCGGGAAAACTAAATTTTTTAGCTGACTTTTTTTGACATATTTTTGTTCGTGACGTGGCAAGGATTCAGAATATATAACTATATTTCACTTTAAAAAAATAAAATTTCCACCAAGTTTCTTTTTTTGCATTGCAGATATTTGATTTTTTTCCAGGAAAACTAAATTTTTTTAGCTGACTTTTTTTGACATATTTTTGTTCGTGACGTGGCAAGGATTCAGAATATATAACTATATTTCACTTTAAAAAATACAATTTCCACCAGTTTCTTTTTTTGCATTGCAGATATTTGATTTTTTTCCGGGAAAACTAAATTTTTTAGCTGACTTTTTTTGACATATTTTTGTTCGTGACGTGGCAAGGATTCAGAATATATAACTATATTTCACTTTAAAAAAATAAAATTTCCACCAGTTTCTTTTTTTGCATTGCAGATATTTGATTTTTTTCCGGGAAAGCTAAATTTTTTAGCTGACTTTTTTTGACATATTTTTGTTCGTGACGTGGCAAGGATTCAGAATATATAACTATATTTCACTTAAAAAAAAAAAAAATCCACCAGTTTCTTTTTTTGCATTGCAGATATTTGATTTTTTTCCGGGAAAACTAAATTTTTTAGCCGATTTTTTTGACATATTTTTGTTCGTGACGTGGCAAGGATTCAGAATATATAACTATATTTCACTTTAAAAAAATAAAATTTCCACCAGTTTCTTTTTTTGCATTGCAGATATTTGATTTTTTTCCGGGAAAGCTAAATTTTTTAGCTGACTTTTTTTGACATATTTTTGCTCGTGACGTGGCAAGGATTCAGAACATATAACTATATTTCACTTTAAAAAAAGAAAATTTCCACCAGTTTCTTTTTTTGCATTGCAGATATTTGATTTATTTCCGGGAAAACTAAATTTTTTAGCTGACTTTTTTTGACATATTTTTGTTCGTGACGTGGCAAGGATTCAGAATATATAACTATATTTCACTCTAAAAAAATAAAATTTCCACCAGTTTCTTTTTTTGCATTGCAGATATTTGATTTTTTTCCGGGAAAACTAAATTTTTTAGCTGACTTTTTTTGACATATTTTTGTTCGTGACGTGGCAAGGATTCAGAATATATAACTATATTTCACTTTAAAAAAATAAAATTTTCACCAGTTTCTTTTTTTGCATTGCAGATATTTGATTTTTTTCCGGGAAAACTAAATTTTTTAGCTGACTTTTTTTGACATATTTTTGTTCGTGACGTGGCAAGGATTCAGAATATATAACTATATTTCACTTTAAAAAAATAAAATTTCCACCAGTTTTTCTTTTTTGCATTGCAGATATTTGATTTTTTTCCGGGAAAACTAAATTTTTTAGCTGACTTTTTTTGACATATTTTTGTTCGTGACGTGGCAAGGATTCAGAATATATAACTATATTTCACTTTAAAAAAATAAAATTTCCACCAGTTTCTTTTTTTGCATTGCAGATATTTGATTTTTTTCCGGGAAAACTAAATTTTTTAGCTGACTTTTTTTGACATATTTTTGTTCGTCACGTGGCAAGGATTCAGAATATATAACTATATTTCACTTTAAAAAAATAAAATTTCCACCAGTTTTTTTTTTGCATTGCAGATATTTGATTTTTTTCCGGGAAAACTAAATTTTTTAGCTGACTTTTTTTGACATATTTTTGTTCGTCACGTGGCAAGGATTCAGAATATATAACTATATTTCACTTTAAAAAAATAAAATTTCCACCAGTTTTTTTTTTTTTTGCATTGCAGATATTTAATTTTTTTCCCGGGAAAACTAAATTTTTTAGCTGACTTTTTTTTACATATTTTTATTCGTCACGTGGCAAGGATTCAGAATATATAACTATATTTCACTTTAAAAAAATAAAATTTCCACCAGATTTTTTTTTTTTTTTTTGCATTGCAGATATTTGATTTTTTTCCGGGAAAACTAAATTTTTTAGCTGACTTTTTTTGACATATTTTTGTTCGTGACGTGGCAAGGATTCAGAATATATAACTATATTTCACTTTAAAAAATAAAATTTTCACCAGTTTTTTTTTTTTTTTGCATTGCAGATAGTTGATTTTTTTCCGGGAAAACTAAATTTTTTAGCTGACTTTTTTTTGACATCTTTTTGTTCGTCACGTGGCAAGGATTCAGAATATATAACTATATTTCACTTTAAAAAAATAAAATTTGCACCAGTTTTTTTTTTTTTTTTGCATTGCAGATATTTGATTTTTTTCCGGGAAAACTAAATTTTTTAGCTGACTTTTACAACATATTACACAAATTACATATTACACAAATATGTAAAAATAAGTCTTTTTATAAAAAGACTTATTTTTACATATTTGTGTACGTGATAAGGCAAGGATTAAGAAAATATAACCATGTTTCAGTTTTAAAAACATTTCGAATTTCCCGCCTTTTTACATTGTAGAAATTCTATTTTTTTCCGGGTAAACTAAATTTCTTAGAGGGTTGATTTTGAAAAAAATTTTTACGCAATGCGGCAAGGATGAAGAATATATAGCCATTTTCAATTTAAAAATTTTTCAAAATTCCCGCCTAAAGGGAAACTGCAGTCTCTGGGAAGAGATAAGGCATATTAATCGTATCCATTTTCGCTTTTTTCCATAAATCTAGATGACTAAGCGGACTTATTTTTACATATTTCTGTACGTGATGTGGCAAGGATTAAGAAAATATAACCATATTTCAGTTTTAAAAACATTTCGAATTTCCCGCCTTTTTACATTGTAGAAATTCTATTTTTTTCCGGGTAAACTAAATTTCTTAGAGAGTTGATTTTGAAAAAAATTTTTACGCAATGCGGCAAGGATTAAGAATATATTGCCATTTTCAATTAAAAAAAAGTTTCAAAATTCATGCCTAAAGGCAAACTGCAGTCTCTGTGATGAGATAAGGCATATTAATCGTATCCATTTTCGCTTTTTTCCGTAAGTCTAGATGACTAAGCGGACTTATTTTTACATATTTGTGCACGTCATGTGGCAAGGATTAAGAAAATATAACCATATTTCAGTTTTAAAAAATTTCGAATTTCCCGCCTATTTACATTGTAGAAATTCTATTTTTTTCCGGGTAAACTAAATTTCTTAGAGGGTTGATTTTGAAAAAAAATTTTACGCAATGCGGCAAGGATGAAGAATATATAACCATTTTCAATTTAAAAAAAATTCAAAATTCCCGCCTAAAGGGAAACTGTAGTCTCTGGGATGAGATAAGGCATATTAATCGTATCCATTTTCGCTTTTTTCCGTAAATCTAGATGACTAAGCGGACTTATTTTTACATATTTGTGTACGTGATGTGGCAAGGATTAAGAAAATATAACCATATTTCAGTTTTAAAAAAAAATTCGATTTTCCCGCCTTTTTACATTGTAGATATTCTAGTTTTTTCCGGGTAAACTAAATTTCTTAGAGGGTTAATTTTGAAATATTTTTTTACGCAATGCGGCAAGGATGAAGAATATATAGCCATTTTTAATTTAAAAAAATTTCAAAATTCCCGCCAAAAGTGAAACTGCAGTCTCTGTGAGATAAGGCATATTAATCGTATCCATTTTCGCTTTTTTCCGTAAATCTAGATGACTAAGCGGACTTATTTTTACATATTTGTGTACGTGATGTGGCAAGGATTAAGAAAATATAGCCATATTTCAGTTTTAAAAAATTTCGAATTTCCCGCCTTTTTACATTGTAGATATTCTATTTTTTTCCTCCTCTCTGTTTACATATGCAAAGGGAGAAAAATACTAAATCAGGCATAGTTTTCTGAAGTGCTTCAGCAATGAATTACTATGTACAATTTTCCATGTATTGATATCTTCCCGCCTTTGCAAATAGAGCAGTCTTACGTTAGATTCAAGAATTTCTAATATAAATTGTTCGCGATTATCAGCATTTATTTTTCCCCTCACTCAGTCAAACTCGACCTAGCTGGACTTATCTACCCCGTATAATCCGTAGACAGACTGTATTTCCAGAGTAAAGTGACGAACTTCGACAAGTTGAAGACTTTTATCAATCTCGCATGATTCGAATTATCCGTAACTGAATCGATTATTTCAGAAAGGGGTAAATTCTACGAAAATTTCTATGGCTAATCTAGCCATTAATAGGATCATTACCTAACCTTAAATTACATTTCATTTCGTCACTGAAATTAATGTATATTTTTTAAAAATTTGTGCTTGTGCTCTTTCTGCAATAAATATCCTGAAAGACTAGTTTACAGTCATGAAAATGTAAATTTAGTGAAACAGATTTGTTTTAAACTGATTTATGATAGTAAAAATAATATAAAAAAGTAACAAAAATAATTGATGAAGTAACGTGTTCATAAATTCATTATCTTAAGAAAATATACCATTTTCCTCTTTCTCTCCTCTTGCTTTAGCGAAATAATGAAGTCTGGTGTAAAAATTTGATTTTTTTTTTTTTTTTTTTTTTTGAACAATATGAAAATTGTCTCTTTATACTCAATATTGGCAACGGTAGTTCAGCCGACAAGCGTTACTTTGCAATATTCTCTTGAAAACCGTCTGTACAATAGCTAGCCTGAAACCGTTCCTTTGATGTTCTATGGAATATTTAAGCATCATGAATGTTGAAAATTCGAAACATTTGTCGACCAGTAGAATCTTTTTTCGAAAATCTCAATTTGGGTGATAAGTCCTCTTAAAACAAATGAAGGGCATGTTTAAGCAGTTACAGTTTTCATTGTTTTCAACAGATTTTACGCTGAATCTTGATGTAATTTTAGGATTTCACTAATGAGAGATTGGATTTCACATGGTTATAATCTGTCATATCTGTTGAACATTCGTTTTACTGTCCCAAAGTACCCGTCGCAAAGGACAAACGAATGTCCTCTCAGAGGAAAGTCAACAGCAATCTTGTTAAATCTCTTTAGTGTTATTTCTAGAAAAAGTCTCCTGCAGTGTTGTTTTTATTTTGACCTGCGTATATCTCATTGAAAGCATGAAGTTTTTTTCGCAGTTCCTAAAGTGATAATAAAACCCCTGAGAAATTAAGAAATTTCATTCCGATTCCTTGACTTCGAATCCCCTTCTACACCCTCCCCCTGAACTAACGAACCTATCATTACTGAAATTATGCTAGATCGGAGGAAGTATTTGTTTTTACTTCCTCACGTCAAAAAATCTGATACTTCTTTAATCTTGCCATTGCATCTTACTATTTCTTCCTTCGCGTTTAGTGCAGAACGGGCTAAAGTCCGGAACTTACGCTCTTTCTGCACTAAACGAAAAAGGTGACCCCTAAATAAGGTGCTTTGCTGTACATGAATTGATTTCCCTGCTACACTAGTCGATGACTCTACATAGAAGCTTGTGAAAAACACAACCAACTCAATTTTGAAAAAAAAAATGTGACTTATGCCCTTTCGGCAATAATCGATTCAATTGACTGAATGATTAAAAATTGGTATTTTACTTACCTTTTACTTACCAGAGGATAAGAATTATCCTCAACCCTTTTCCCAGAGCTTGAACAGTCGCGCTATTTTTATTATCATCATAATTAAAATTACATTTTTATGAAGTACACATTGCCTGTTGTATCGCTGTCATACAATATCTATCGCGAGAGTCTTTTCAACAATTCCAATGATGTAATAGTACAGATGCCAGTTCACACATGGCTTGGGATTTCTCATTGAATCCCGAAGAGAAGTCCCCACTTCATTCCCTGTCAAACGGCATGGTGTTTTAAAGTTCCTTCAGAAACATCGTTCCTTCAGAAACGAATAAACTCTCAGTTGCTTAAGTTTAACCCACACAAATTCTATTCCTTGGCAATCAGAACTCTGTGCAGGCAATTTCAACACGTTTTTACTTGAAAGTCAGAGCTGCTGTTGTGTATTACGGAGTTTTTCTTCTAAAAGATTCTCGTTCAACACAACGTATTAATAAAGTCAATCGATCTTCATCTTCACATTACAGAATCTTGAAGGCTTCGATGTCAGACTTTTCTCTAAAAATAAAGAATAGACATCGGTCATGTAATACAATATTTAAAATAATCCGTATAAATATTCTTCATAAGTGCCTTTTAAAACGTTGGTTAGGTACTTTTCCGTTAAAGATACATTACTTGGAGGCATTCTTAGTTTTTGGCGGTTTTAATTTATTTATCCCTTTTACATATTGAAAATTTCTAAGTTTGCGTCATTCAACAACTTCAAACCTATAAGTTCTGAAATTACCATATATTTGTAGACATTGCTAATCGCTTTAAGCAATTTTTCTTCCGTCATCGAGGTATCTCTTTCTAAGGGGTCTTTCAAAAGGAGTAAAAGAAATAAATATGACAATGAAAAAAATTATCTTAATAATTCATGAAAACTCGTATATTTTATTATAATTTCGAGGATTTTTTTTACATAAAATTGATTAGAAATTTAAAACACAATCATACAGTTTCAAATACTTTTGCTGTTCCAAAAAAAATGCAAAATTTAGTAAATAGCTAGTGGACAAGTTAGAGCATGTAGCGTGCTATAGTAGCTTACAGAAATGGTGGCATGAACCTTAACGAAATCTGCCGTCAATATCGAGTCCTGAAAGCAACTTTAAACAATCACATGGAAGATAAAAACCGGTTTGTTTTTACCTTAGTCACTTATTAAAAATTTAGAAGATAAGCCCTCCGAAATAGGATTTCCATTAGGAAATCATATTTTGAAACTAGAAAAGAAGTTTCTGAAATTACTTCCGAAAAGTTGGGAGTTATTTGGCCTTGGATAGTTTGGCCTTTCAAGAGGCTGAGAAAAATAACATGTTCCACAGATTTAATTAAGACAAAAAGTCTGTTAGTACTATAGTCTCTGGTAGTTTAGACTTAAGCTTCAGGTTTCAGTAATAAAATGGGTAAAAATGTTCACTGACATTTTAGAGAGCAAGTACAATCTTGCGCAATCTTTAAAAAAATTCTCAACAGTTCAAAAGAGGTTGAAAATAGATTAGCTAAAACCGTTATTGTACACAAGTTGGGAAAATATTAAGCGGTGAACGAAATGTGATGACAACAGCTGTGTGTTGTGTGCGTGCTGTTTTTTTTTTTTTCCCAATTATTTTTTATGTTTCTCTTATCCGAAAAAAAAAACGTATTAGAAAATAAATCTATTTTTCTATAACTAATTGCTACTTACAGTAGGCGCCGCTTAATGTGATCACATTGGGACAAATATAATTTGATAACAATAACCGACTGATAACAATAACCGAAAAGAATCCAGGTGACACAAAATAATGATTTTTTTCCTATTAAGGTGCAATTATTTTGGCAATTTCTAATTAAAATCACAGTGACTCAACTGAATGCAGTTTTAAATTATAAATTATTAAATTAACAGAATGGAAGTATCTGAATTATAAAAAGTTGAAGCTAAATAATGCAATTTTTAATCATATAGTAATAGGTGAAGTAAAATATGACCATTTTCCCTGACATTCGTAAACCAGTTTCAAAGTACATTCAGATTTTCTATCTTTTCTAGCATGGTTTTGCTTGTTGTTTAAATTTTAACTTAACTTTGTTTTCAATCTCAACACAATTCTTTAATAGTTTACAAAGAAATGGCAAAAATGGAGGCCCTACATCAATACCTGTAACATGTCCAGCGACTGAATTTTTTTAGATGCAAAAGAAAAGTTTTCTTAGGGGTGGTCTGTGGTCACTGGGGGCTAACTTTCTGTAGCTTCATTCCTAGAAAATTTTTGAACTGCTATTGAAAATCTCAACATGCTACACAGAAAGTTAGTCTCGTAAGGGTTTGCCTATGTATTTCTGTTAATTGAGGAACAAAAACGGAGAAAAAAATTGAAAGTTTATTAAAAAGTGATAACAATAAACGAAGACAATGATTACAATATCCGACTTTTTTACCGTGTGTTAACATACAAGTGTTTCGGGACTTCGTGATTCTGATAACATTAAGCGAATGATAACATTAACCGTGATCACATTAAGCGGTGCCTACTGTATATAGTATTTATTGATCACCTGTTATATTTTTAAGTTAGGCATTGATTTTTTAATTGGAGAATGTGGTCCATCGATGGAAACTCGACAGTCCATCCATAGCCACCGGTAGCCATGAATGAACCACATGCTAAAATATTTATTTTTAATTTTCATTCTTTATTGTGTATATTTATCATGAAAGCGAATATTATTATTACAAGAGATCCTATAATCAAAGTGAAATTTGAATTCAATATCCTTTCTAAAAAAATCGAAAACTTATGTGGTTCATTGACGGCAAACTTCCCCTATGTTAAATCAAAACGTATGTAAGAAACAATAGGGCACAAGAGATTTTAATTTGAATAAAAAAAATGATGTTAGGGTAAATCTTAATTTCTTTCAAAAAGAAATCTTTGAGTTAAAATTTCCATTAATTACACTTAATTTGTCAGTTAGTCCACCCCCCCCCCTTCCCTCGGCTTCGTCCTATTTCTTTCTTCTTTTCCAAGTTCGTCTGAAAATAAAAGTCTCTCCTTCGAATCCCCCTCTCCGCCCTAAAACAATACGGAACATATCAAATTTCATTTCCAGAACTTCAATTTTGGAAAATTTCCATGGAAAGTCTCGTCGAACACCTTACAACATCGCTTAAAATTGAGTTTGAAAATCGCTTAAAATTGTGTTTTTGGAGCTGCAATTTCGAAAGATTGCTGTCCCTAATGTTACAAAATATGGTCTTACAATCGTATTTTTAAAACTTCATTTTCAGAAAATATTTAGGCAAATGCCCCCAAACCACCTTTTTCTAATATCATCAAACATAAGTTTTTTAAACAGACACTTTAAAAAAATTAAGGAGGATAATCTCTGAACCCCTCGATATCTTTCTTTTTGTGCTTAATTGCACCGGTTTATGTTGATGAGGACTACAATCTGCGTGCCTTGCCTCCCTTACGCATGATACATTTTTATTACACATATAAACACGTGAGAGAATTTACATCACAAAGAAGGAAAAGTACAACCGGAGCGATGGTGGACATCGAACCCATCACCTCAAGTGTGCCAATGTCAAGCAGCCACTCCACCCACTTAGACCGCTCTTCCTCAGGTCCCTCCCCTCCTTATAATATCATAGAATATTGTGCTTAAGTTTTTAGGTCTTTAATTTTGAAAAAAATTCCAGGGGAAAGCTCCAGAACTCCTTCCCGTAAAATTCTTCAAAGTTTGTCTACAATTGCTTTTTTGGAACTGATATTTCGAAAAATTGGAAGGGGGGAAGGTATTGATTTCTTCCTATTTTTCAAAAACAAGGAAGAAAAAAAAACAATCGGGGGGGGGGAGTCCCGGAGCCCCATCCCTTATCCTAATGTCAATAAATATGGTCTATAATCCGCTAGGCTTCAATTCCTACAAATTTCCGCGGAGTCCCGTGTACCGTTCTTTCCCCACATTACAAAGACCGTCTAAAATTTCGTTTTTAAAACTACGAGTTTCAAACTGGAGAGATTTGATGAGCAAATCAAATCAATAAAATTGAGATTTTTTCCTTCTGTGCCCCCCCCCCTTAAAAATTATTTTCTTGCGCCACTGTTTTTAGTTGTGTTGTAGGATGTACATGTGTGCATACATCGTTACAAGTTTTTTTTTTTTTTTAATATTTTAATTCAAAAAATGTCTTCCCATTGTTTTACAGAAATTATTACTTATTTTAAATTACTGCTCATGTAGTTTTAAAGAAAATGTGACAAGTTATCAATAATTTGAAAAAAAAAAAAAGTTCGATTTTTTTTTCATCGTTTGCATAAAAATTTTGAAGCAGGCAGATTTTTATGCATATGGGTACACCTGCATGTAAGTCGCTGAAATTTTTTTTGCTAGTTTTTATTCTATTTTTAGTTTTTTTAAATTTAGTTTATCGATTTTTATTTTATTTATTTTAAAGCGAATACTGAGATGCATTTTCATCTTTGATGAAATTATTTTTACACATTTCTCTGATCACAATATTTTTGCACTTTTGTAACTTGGTCTTGCTTAAAATTAAATTATTTTCACTCATTCAAAATTTTTTGTTATTAAAAGATCAAAATCAATATTACTATTGATAAATTACTTTTAAATAAAAAAAAACGCCTTCAAAAAATACCCAGGAACTAAAAAGCAAAAAAATAACTGATTCCACTTCATTTTATTTCCTACCCACACATAGAAATGAAATTTATTTTACAATTCCAGTACAAAAATCAACTAAACTAAACACCGAATCATAAAATAAACACTGATTTAAATTTCTATACGATGAATTATTTTAAATACTTAACAATTATATACGATCTCTTAATTTTTAATAACCTCTTGAAGTCGGAGCCTCCTATAAACAACTACATAATGTAACTGACAATCCACCGAATCCTGAATTAAACACTACTCTAACTATACGCGAAATTAATCTTTAAAACTAAACCTACTCAGTTACGTTAGGTAGTAGTTTATAGGAGGCGCCAACTTCAAAAGTTTATTAAAAATTAAGAGATCGTACATAATTAGTTAGGTATTTAAAATAATTCATCGTATAGTAATTTAAATCAGTGTTAATTTTATAATTCGGTGTTTAATTTAGTTGATTTTTGTACTGGAATTGTAAAATAAATTTCTTTTTTTATGTTTAACTAGGAAATAGAATGTAAGTGTAATCAGTTATTTTTTTGCTTTTTAGTTCCTGGGTATTTTTTGAAGGCGGTTTTTTTTTAAATTTAAAAGTAATTTATTTTTTGCTTTTTAGTGGTGTAAATAACACGGCGAGCGTCTCGGAGACTTCCGACGACTGTGAAGAAAGGCTTTTTCAAATGCGTAACTACACTGGTGTCCAAAAGTTAAACATAATTGTTATTTATGTGAGTAATGAGAGAAATATACATCGAAATAGGGGGAAACGTGATATGCGAGTGCAACACGGTTACAAAATAAGGAAACTACTCAAGAAAACGGTAATATTTACTTTTATCATCCCAAAAAATAGTTTAAATAAAATTTAGGCATATGAGGAGTTTACTCTTTGCACAAAAATTTTTCTTTAAAAGATTATGCTGAAGTTCAATAGTGTGTATGGCCACCTCTGACTGCCAGGCACGCTGCAAAACGATTACGCATACTTTCTATGAGGTGGTGGATGAGTTGTGGGCTTAAACAGTTCCAAGCATGCTGGAGAGCTCTTTTTAGCTCCGGAGCGGAGCTTGGCGGGGGCGAACGGGCTGCAAGTTGTCTCCCGAGCATATCCCAGGCATGCTCGATAGGGTTCAGATCCGGGGAGTTCGCAGGCCACGTCATTCGCTGGATATTTTCTGATTCGAGGAAGTCATCGACCACAGCTGTTCTGTGACATGGCGCGTTATCGTCCATGAATATGAACTCAGGACCAACAGCACCTCGAAACAAGCGAACATAAGGCTCAAGAACCTCGTCGCTGTATCTTTGACCAGTGATTGAGCCTGTTTTAAAAATATGGAGGTCGGTGCGGCGATCAAACATAATGCCCGCCCACACCATTACTCCTGCTGACGCAAAGTGATGTCTTTCTCTTATGTTTTGCGGTTGGAAACGAGTCCCCTTTTCTCTCCAGATTGTTACCTGACGAGAATCACTCTGTAGAGTAAAGCGGGACTCATCACTGAACATCACATTAGCCCACTGTCCCAGACTCCAATGCCGATGTTGCAAGCTCCAGTTTAAACGAGCGCGTTTATGCGCTGATGTGAGAGGAATGCAAACTGCTGGTCTTCTGGCATACAGACCGACATTATTGAGTCTCCTGTAAACAGTTTGCCTCGAAATTGTTATTCCTGTGACCCCGGTACTGAGAGCCGAACTCAGTTCTCTGGCACAGTTGTCCCTATGACGTCGTGCAGAAATTGCCAGGAAACGATCTTGGCTTGCGGTTGTGACTCTTGGTCGACCTGGCACTGGTCGGCGGGTAACATCTCCCGTATTTGAAAACCTCTGCCACAATCTCGAGATTACACACTGAGGCACATTAAGAATATGAGACACTTCAGTTTGTCATCGTCCAGATTCTAGCATTCCAGCCATTCTTCCTTTCGCAAACATGTCCATTTGGCGTCTTTGTGCCATTATTAGTTCTGTTTCAAAAGATCCAATGTTTCTTGGTACAGCAATTGCGTGAAACGCGCCTGAACTCTCTAAAGCGTGTGAGCTGTTTTATCCACATTCCGAAACGCGCACCTAATTCGCGCATGACACCATCGATTATACTATTTTGCATAAACATATTGTTTCTTCTTCAACCGATGAATCTCCATAAGTAACTTTATATAATTTTACGAAAATTTACAGATTTTTCTCGCATTTTATGAATTATGCTTAACTTTTGGACACCAGTGTATGTACAAAAAAAAATTGTCTTCATCCTTTGTTCAACTTTATCAAAGTTTGCTTTCCGAAAGCAAATGCACAAGTCACAAAAAAAAAAAAAAAAAAAAAAAAAAAAAAAAAAAAAAAAATCGCTTTAAGTTTAAATTTGTAAAATTGTAAATTTTAGAATTGTAATATTGTAAATTGTAATTTATGTTTCGCAATTAGTGTCATGTAACTCGTGATAAAAGTCGCATGTTTCTTCACATGGCCCCTCTATAGATGAAGATTAAAAATTCCACTAAAATGAATTTTATGTTTGCTTCAGAGATTCCTCAATTCAAAATTTTCATTATCATTACTCTTAACATATATTTTTAGTACTTTCTTTAGCTATAGGTAAAGAAAGTATAAAGCTTTGTTTTATGGCCTTTGTTTATCAATGGGTTTTATACTTAATCGTTTGTGAGGGAAATTGCATGACATTTATTGTTTTACCCTTAACTTTTCCGTAAAGAACAAATAGGGTAAATCAAAGATTTGGAACCTAAGTTAGACCACCTCTAAGCAAAAAAAAAAAAAAAAAAAACGCATAAAAACCGGTTCACTAAGTGAGACGATATACAAAGTTAATAAAGTACAAATCGATTTAAATGTGAGTATGATATTTGAAGAGTTCCATCAATTTCATCAAACCTGAACTTGATTAGCATTAGACCGCCGAGGAACTATGCTGTTTCAAACAAAAAAAGACTTTTCCTTATCGGTACTGGCAGGGGCGTGCACAGAAATTTTGGAGCTCATCACAAATGACTTTTCCGGGCCCCTCTCCATATTGTTTACTCCTATATTTCACCGTTAGTTACAAAAATATTGGACCCCCTCCAGGCTTGGGCCCAGGCCAACAAGTGTCCCTCCCCCCTCCCTGTGCACGCTCCTGGGTACAGGTGTCTTCGAATATTTATGGAACATTGTACAAAGGAAAAACAAATCCGACGAGTTCAGCACCTCCTCCTTTTTTTGAAGCCTGTTAATTAATAAAACCCTAATTTCAAATTGAACTGGAGGCATCATGAAATAGTAAATCCAGAATATTGGCCAAACTTCAGAAATCATACACAGTTATAATGTATATTATTAAAGAATATAAATTAAATCGTGAGGACTGGTGTTCTGTATTCAATTCCCATTCAATTGAACACTAAATGTATTTAAAAATTGGAATATTAAATAAGGAACTTTATCTTTTAGTGCCTAAATAAAGTTATTTATTAGTAAATAAAATATAAAGGTAATTGATTCAACTATTAAAGTAGCAAAATATATTTAATTTACTGCTTTGCTACGCAGTAATAAATACATTAAAATAGTAACACCTATAATAAAAAATTACCATACGGCGCACAGTGGTTCAAGGGCGGAAAAAATAGCCATTTTTAAGTTTTAAGATAAAAAATATTTCATGAAATAATTATTTAGCCCTTGAGTTGTAGTAACTTACTCCACAAGAGTTTTTTCAAAAAAAAATCGTTTTTGCAAAAAAAAAAAAAAAAGGCCGAGATGTTGAACAATTATGTTTTTACTTTTTTCGAACTTACGACTTATGATTCAGTTTTAATTCATTCGTTCAATATGGAGGACAAAAATTTAATAAAATTCATTTTTGATTGGTTTTTCACAATTATAGGATGCATATTACATCGTAGTTAAAAATTAAAAAACCTTCAATATTGAAAATTATTTAAAATAAAAAAAAACATTTTCTTAAAAATAAAATGAAAAGTATTGTGGAATATACTTTTATCGGCGGCTTCCGGTGGGCTAAAATTTACATATATCAATAGTTTAATGCTTCCTGTAAATAAACAACAACATTTTAGCTGCGACCACCTGCGACTGCAGTCGCGGCAGATGTTTTTGTTTGATCTTCGCTATTTACGAATAGTACCAATTTAGTAAGTTAGAAAATAACTCGTAACGGTATGACGGGGGTAAATTGCTTTTTCATCAAAGAAATTCGTCATCAAATTTGACATGCTCCAGACTAACGTATGTCACAGTTTCACTACTTTGCAGGAGAGCCTAAAAACGTTTGTTTACTCACGAACGTTTGTTTCCGAAAGTTGGGGCTTTTGAAACCTTCTTTAATAAATACAGAGGATTTTTTTAAAAACAGATTTACGTTGTTATGGCTTAATGCGGCGCATTATTCTACATGCAATGCAGTAGTAACCTGAAAATAACAATTTTCGAAACCGTTTGACTTTAAAGAAGATACATGTGAGAAAGAAATTTTTAAAACTCATATAGAATTCTATATAAGAGTTAAATAACCATTCTGTTCATAAAACAATGAAATTAGAAATTCATTAAACGTGTGAAGTTTCTGATTTTTTTTCGAAATCATTCTAGTATAAAGCTGTTCTCAGTTTGTCAACATTGCCAGAAAATATTGTTCGAATGTATCAATTGCAATGAATAAACTTTGCGTGTGGCATACGACTGATTTAGTTTATATTTTTCACTAAAAACAGAAATAAATTTGAACACAGAGAAACCCCGATTTCACGTTTCTCAGAGGCCTGAATCAAACATAAAATGTAGGAAAACGTCAATTCAAATCCAAAAATATATAATAATGGAAAACGTAAGATACCAGAAATGTATAAAAAGCAGAAATCAGTTAAGGAAACAAAAATAGTAATAACGGTTGCTGCGATGACGCATATAGAATGTAAATATGCGATATTTTACGAAAAGAACATTTTTGTACACACCAGTTTAGATCATTCTAACACATTAAGTAACGAATCCGGGCGTTTAGGTTGAAAATAGTCAGTAATAATGAATCATTGAATCCAAAGTAAATACAGCATCTTCCAGAATTGGAACACTTTGCAAAGTTTTCTCCTGGTCTTTATGATAAAGAAAATAGTCTTTCACTATTATTACGCAATTAAATGCAGTATTGAAAGATGAGACAAGTTGTGTTTCCTCTTCTTGTTCATTTTCAGTCCGTAAGGTCAGCTACGGATGGAGCAGAAGCGTTTCTGTTTCCATGGATGAACTTTCAACTGAGTGGATTATGTTTAAAAATGCACAGAGGGAAACACTTTTCTTAATTTTAAAGCATTTTTTCTCTTTTTTTTAGCTGGGGAGGGAAAACGTAAAATGCGGGAAATTCATAAATAACAAAATTTTCATCCGGGTTAAATTAATATTATTAGTGTACGGAAAAATTGGGACCTGATGATAAAAAATGTAAAATGTGGGGAAAACGTAGATTCGAAAGACGTAAAATCGGGGTTTCGCAGTGAATACGATCAGTAAGCATGAAGATAAATATTACCATGCAACAATTTTAACAATTTTCCAAAGCATTTTTTGAGAATATTCAGATTTATTGAATTTTTTTCCGCTTTTTTGTCATTTTGAACCACTGTGCGGCGCAGCGTTGAGAAAATTAGTCATCCATGTGCCGCGAGAATTAAATATCGTTCAAGAGAAAGCCAAAAGCTTAGGTGCGAAAATACACCGATCACAGCAACACCACGTGATCATGACGTATGAAATTTAAAGTTCCTTGGATTTCTCCGGGACCCGATTATCAGATCCAGATCAAATTACAGTGGGACCATTTGGGAAGTATACCCTTCCAAAGAATTTTTTTTTTTTTTTTTCAAATCGGTCCAATAGTGTTGGAATAATTCAAAAACACACATAAAAAGGCACAATACGAAATCATAACCTCCTTTTTTGAAGTCGGTTAAAAATATTAGATTAATATTGGTTTTTAAAATTTGTTTATTTTGAAAAGCCAGGGGGTGAAAGTGCCTCCCTTGCCGGTGCTGCAAGAGAAGCGTACTGCAGCGCCGGAAAGTGTACTGGACATAAACATGAGATTATTAATTTTCGTGATGTATTTCGTAGCTTTTCCCTATCTGATTAATAAAGTTTTATTTGTGAAAATCAGGGGGTTAAAGTGCACCACCCTGCCGGAAATCATGGACCATGGCCTCACAATTAACGGCGCTGGCGCTTACCAGGCCTTGACAATTTTTGACTTTTCTGTGTTAAACCGGTGCAACTATTTCTGTCCTTGAATATGGCCACACTAGATGCAAAAACTTCATGTTTGTCCATTCTGACCGCAAGGAGGAGCCACAAGGTACGATTGCATCCACCAATCAACGACAAGTTTCAAAGCTTGTTTATTTTAATTAATAAATGGATTGTTCTATGTGAACAAACATCAATATTTCGCAAGATGCTCAGAAATATGCCGAAGAAACCAATTCAAAACGAACCAGTAATGTTATTTAGCTGATTATTTAATGCGTAAATGGAGCATCTAAAGTTGGTTTGGCAATTTCTTTCAATTTAATTTTACATGCTCATTTATAGCTTGTGTTTCATTTGTTGGATTATTTTAAGCTAAATGGAGAAACATAATTATTCAAAGGATTATTTTTTATTTTAATGGACTTTTTGATCTTGTTTATAGGCTTGCTTCGCTTACAAGTCTTTAAAAAGACAATATAGTTTATGGTATCGCCAAATAAGTACTTTATATGTAACTTGAAATAGTCCCTGACAATAAATAAAATTGAAACTAATGTCCAGATTAAAAAATGCACTGCTACGTACCTATAACGGAAAATAACTTAAAAAAGTCGCAGTTTTCCGTCGGTCTTTTTACATTCGAGTTTATTGCGAATTAACTGTATGTTTAAAAATATCTCAAAAATGGCAAGTAAAAAAAATCAATATCATTGTTTTGCTTTTGCAAGAACAACATGAATTTTGTGTAGAACTCTCCGCTGCTAAGATTTTACAAAATATCAGCAGTGTTGATATTTTGTAGAATAATCTGTTCTCGATTTTTTTAAAATAGTTTCACAAATTCATGTGTAGTTACTTGGAGTTTCTTCCTCTATTGCATGTAATTGTTAAATGTTAAAAATAAAAATTTAAAAATAATAATTTGAATTTTGGCTGCTTGTGTTCGAATTAGATTATTCACGATCGTTAACTGCGATAGGATCCTACTCGTTGGGTTTCTTGTTTCTACAAATGGAAGAAGAAGGAAAAAAACAAATGGTTCCTTGACTTTACACTACCACCTTTCTCAGTTTAAAGGTTCAGACGAAGGAAGACAAAAACAAACAATAGTGCTGAGATGTCCACAAGAAAAACACATGTTTCGTATTAAAGTAATTGTATTTCCATAGTCGTACGAAAACCTTACAATTCGAAGACTTTGTTCTCTCTTTTTTGCTTCCAGTAGTAGATCAAAAGCATGATTCCCTTATTGGGAAAACGCGTTAAATTTTTTCGCATTAAAAGTGTGAAATGGGGTGTTGTTTCTTTCAGTCAAAAGCACTACTTTTAGTCATTGAAATGGATAGAGTGAGCAAAAAAATTAACATAAACCCAGAAAATACTCTCATTTTCCCAACAGTTTTTTAAAAAAAATTTCAAAAATGTCCGATTTTTCAAACAAGGCGTGCTCTTGATGACGTCACAAATGATGCATTTTGGCGCATCTTTCTACCGCATTTCCACGTTATGATAATCAAGAAGCGAGTTAAAATTGAGCTCTACGCTTGCTATCAGCCATATCGTTGCCAATGCACGTGAGTAAAGATGCGAATTAAATATTTTATTCTGTGAATGGCAACATTGAATGGCATTTCTTCATTTGTGATGTCACACGACAGAAGTGTAAACAATGAAAGCGCATCGATTAAAATAAGTTTTTAAAAATATTAAACTTAGTCAAATTCATCAATAAAAAAAATTTTGAAAAAAAAAATAGAACCGACTTCAAAATTGCTCTAAAAAGTGAAAAATAATTTTATTCTTTAAACACCATCGATAATACTTATAAACATAATTTTTGAAGTTGGCGCAAAAACGATCATTCACAGCCATAACTCAGTTACAACTATATATTAAATCAGGCCCAGTTTCTTCACTACCACATGCATTACGCATTGATGACAGCATATTTGAGTAACGATATAAATGTTTCGTTCCTAACTTTGGATGATTTTTTGATAACAATATGAACGAAGCATGGTTACAATGGATTTTACTTTTTGCTTTTGCACCAACTTCAAAAATTATGTTTAAAAGTATTATCGATGGTGTTTAAAGAATAAAATTATTTTTCACTTTTTAGAGCAATTTTGAAGTCTGTTCTATTTTTTTTTTTTTTTCAAATTTTTTTTATTTCATTCTTTTTAGTGTAAATGTAGATATTTCAGTAAAAGTAAGAAGTTACCTAGTAAGAAGTTCGGCTCTATATCACTGTATTGCTTTAGAAAAGCCTTTATTCAAAATTATCATTACAATTACTATTAATGTTATTGTTATATGGCATCAAACTTTTATAACAATGAGTTTCATATTGGCGCGTAGATGAAGATAGCCAAGACAATGTGAAAGCCAAATGAAGCGAATACTCGTTAGTCTCAACTCGAGATCTTTATTCAGAACCACGAATGAATGTTACATCTCCTTATATACAACTTGAGGAAGTGCTGGAACTTTCCAGACTTGGAAAGATACAGAAATTAATATAACATTCGAGAAAATACGGCAAGCAGTAGAAACAAAATTTTTGTAAAATTCACTTTGTCCTAGTCGGGATTTGAACCCGGGTCGCTCCGGTGGGAGGCGAGGATTCTACCACTGAGCCACCGTTATCCACGGATGAAAAGTGCGAACTTCGCTACAATATCATTTTAATCATTTAATAGGGAAATTGCATAAAATTTACTGTTTTTTGACCATAACTTTTTTTCTAAAGAACAAATATGGTCAAACAAAGTAATGGGACCTAAGTTGAGACATCCCCTATCCATTAAAAAAAGAATCATAAAAATCGGTTCACTAGGAGAGACGCTATGAGTGGACAAACAAAAGAAAAAAAACATACATGCGGTATGAACTGATAACCGCCTCCTTTTTGAAGTCGGTTAAAAAATGGTCAGATCCCATGTTTTTAAGCATGTTCTTCCAGAAAAGAACACTTTTAAAATTTTGGAAACGACTTCATTGCCCCTCCCCCCAAAAGAGCCGCCCGGGGGGGGGAACGCCCCCTCCACCCGACCCTAGCTACGCCAGTGGGTGCAGTTTGATGTCTATCAAACATTCATATTCGCATGACGACGGACAGTAAAATAGTCAAAGAAGAAAATGGTTCGACTATATAATCGTGGTCTTGTAACATTTCACCTTGAGATGTCGGGGAGTAAGGCTCCAAAGATAACTCTTTAATTTGAAGGTGAAAATTCTAGTTTTAAAATGCAAAATTTGATGAGAGTTTTATGATTTTATTTTATTTATTTATTATTTTTTTAACTTCCTTTTTACAAAAAAGTAAGTATTGTATTCGCGAAAAAAATTTCACTCAAAAATCGACCTTAATTTCCACTTTACTCACCCCCGAATGAATGTTGAGTTTTATTTTCGACTCGACCACACGTGGATAAGTGCCTAAGAGCGTATAGACACGCGAAATATCCATTTTGACAATTCCCGAGTTAATTACAACGAGTTTTCTCGTGACGTCTGTATGTCGCATAACTCAAGAACGGCAAGTCCTAGAAAGTTGAAATTTGGTTCGTAGACTCCTAGTGGGATCTAGTTGTGCACCTCCCCTTTTAGTAGCATTCGAGTGTTTCTAAAGGAGTACTTTTCCCCTTTTTGGGGGATATCATTGTTTATTTCGATGTCAACTCAAGTGGTGTTACAATCTTGCGGACACTTGGCGATATATCGCCAGTCTTTCGGTCGCCAAAATTTATCGCCAACTTGGCGTCAAATTTGGCATTTTTTCTTTTTTTTTTAATTTGGTTCCAATTTGGCCACGTTGGTGATATTTAGAAAGTAAACAATTGAATCACATTAAAATTGCCAGTAATGGGGAATTGACATTAAATTGGAGTAAAAGGAAGTCATGTGATGCACACATCAGCTCCCCGTTTTCTAATACTTCGACTTAATCTTTAATTTTCGGCTCAAAATCAGAACCATTGGAAGTGATTAAGTTGCGCAAACTGAACCGTGTTCAGAAGTTGATATATACTGTCCCCAAAAAAAAAAACATTAACCCAGAAGGAAACAAGTGATCTTCACGAAACTTAAAATGGACCATACCCTGACCTGTGACAAGTTATGGAAATTATTACAAATTTATTTCAAAATATTGTGTTATTAAGAAGTGTTTACACAGTAAAGGATACAAAGCCGTAAGTTGTAAAGCCTCCTATAGCATTTATACAAGACAAAACACGGCGTGTTATGGAGTGAAATAGGTTACTATGACCACTGAGTTTAAATCGGGATTCATCGTTGAAGGTATCATGCCTCCTGTCTGTCACAACCCAGCTAATCAAGTGCAGCGAAAATCCAATCCATCGCAATGGACGCCGGTTCGAGATACAAGCGTCTTTCACTCGACTCAGGATTGGTTTTCTTGATACAATCAGTTTCTTGGAAAGTGTTAAGCGGCATGAACTAAAGTTAGTGACCTTGTTGATAAGGTAGTGGCCGTTCTTATGATGTTCGATCTTCGCACTTATTTCTATTTCTAGAATGCCTTAACTGACCGCAATGAAGTGATTCAATTATTTTTACCTAAACTAAGCTACTACCATATCGCTCCGGCTGAAGTGGCGGCAGATACGCGCGTACAACCAACCTTTTTCCGAGACCTATTGTACCTTTACGTATCTTTAAAAATTTCACAATTGTTCGTAAACCTCTAATACTAGTCACAATAGCATCCTTCGTTTAAAGTATTTTGACACAAGCTTTCACACTTTCTATCGTACCTATCTGCGCATCTTGTATGCGCATAGCGCGTTTACCCTTTTGTCACTGGCGAGGAAATTTAAATCATCTCTTACCAAACTACATTCCTGCCGAGTTTGATTTTTGCAGCTCAATTTATTCTTGATGCATACATTTTTTTGTGACAAAGTGTATTTCAACCTTTGAAGACAGTTTAGTTTTCGCTACTTAATCACTCCCAACAATGCAAATTTAAGTTCAAAATTTAAGTTTAAGTCCAAGAATTAGAAAACAATAAGATTCAAAAAGATTTAAAGATCGCGGTAAAATAGTTGCACGTTACTCCAAAGTCTAAAGCACACCTATCGGCATTTTTAAAACTACATCTTCAAAATTTATTTTCCAAGAAAATACTGATAAAAAGAATAATTTTCGTAGAAACCGCAAAAGAATCGACCAATTTTTCCGTCTTTTATGATCCTTTGAAATTTTGGACCCTAAACTTTAATGGCGCCTATCTCCTTCGGAAGACGTTTAGGGCCTTTATTTGTGCCATTATATTGATTGTCCAACTGTGTACTATCCCTCTTTAAAGTTTTCCCCAAGAGTTCAGAAACACCCTGTATGTAGGTATGTATATATATATATATATATATATATATTCCATCAAGTCAAACTGAACTTAAAAATTGTGTACTTCTTTACAGTGATTTGCTAGGTTACTTTCTGCTTCTTCTGTAATCGTATCTCTCCTTCCAGTTTCTGCACTTTGCGTGCTTAAATGCTGGAGACCAGTTTTGACCAATGTTTTGGCAGTTGAAAAGGATTATAACAGACTACCTTAAAAAGTTTTGGCATTATGTACATTCAAAAATGTAAAATATTACTGTAAATAAAAACGAGGAAACAAAGGAATATCAATCAGGACTTTAAAAAATAACTGCAATGCAATCACACGTTTAGGTGAAGAAAATTCTAAAGGCTTTAAATTACTTGTAGCATTCGATTAAGGTTAAAAGTGAAGTCTGTTACTACGAGTCGGTTAGTTAAATCCACTTTTCGAAAAAGTTGCCTGTCAACTACTTGACTGAGGTTTTCACTGTCTCCACACGAGGCAACTTAATTGAATCAACTTTGCTTCTTTCCCACAACGCTGTTAAAACTGAACCAAGTTGACTCGAGTGTAGAGAGAACGCTTGGCAATGCCCCAACGAGTTAAATCAGCTAAAAAGTCGATTTGACTGATCGGAATGATAATGGTAGTAGCATATAGTTCAGTTTGACTTCATATAAAGTTATAAAACCAAATAAAACGATTATTAAAAAACAATTCTTTTACTTGGCACCGCGGCTGTTTAATGAACTAACGGAAGATGTTAGGAATGAGAAGAACTTTAAAAAATATAAACATGGGGTCAATGAATATATACAAAATAATGACATTCTATCAACAATTAACTTTTAGCTGATAAAATATACTGACTTGCCAACCGGGGGGGATTTTGTATTGTAATTTTTATACTATTGAATGTTTCAATGCGAGTTATTGTGTTTTTTTTTTCTGGAGTCAAACAGTCCAATAATTGTTCTGTGTAAAATTGGTACTACTTGTGTAAAATTAATTTGTAAATATTTCTGTTAATACATATTTGTGTTTGTACTCCATACTAATTCAATTAAAAAACACTGCGGACAGTGCCTTTGGCGCTCTTTAGTGTTGAATTTAATACTAACTCGTGTTGAACTATAGTTAAGATTTTCTTAATGTTTTGTTATGAAGTTTGTAATTTATGTTTTATAATTTGTAAGTTTTTTTAACTTTACTTTTTTTCATTTTGCTTACTGTTATGTATGTGTATTTTGTTTGTTAATAAATTTTATCTATCTTATCTTATCTTATCTAATATGTGTCTGATATGGCATGAAGAGTTTACTGTCACGTGAACGATGGCAGGCGATTCCTTCACTTTTCTACCTGTTATACATACTGCTAACCGCCCGTTCTGAAGTTGATTCAACTAAGTTTCATCGCGCGAAGTTGGCCTGATACGTGTTGGGGAGAATGTTATTTGTAAGTCAATCTGTACTCGATATTTAAAAAGGAGCTAAGATAAGTTTGCCATTTTTTATACATTTTTAATTTATCGTCTGCCAAATTGCTTTCATTATAATTTTTCAATTTATTGTCAAACATCCATTGCATGTGTCACATCTGGCAACATTGAATAGTACTCGACAGATAAAATGAAGAAGTGAACTAAAGTAATCGGCCATGTTCAAACTCACGTGTGTTTACGTGTTGCGTACATTTTAATCTTGTTCCATGTTTATTGTTCCTGTTAACGTTTCTAATTTTGAAGAACCTTTGAGAAATAAATACAATGTTGCAAACAAGTTTCATCTTTCTTCCTACAACTACGATAGCATGAATCATTGAATAATTGCTAGTTGCACGAACATGAAACTTGGTGCAAATAAAGAACATAACAGTGCGTACAATGTAATATATGTATTTCAGATTTTTAATGAAATAGCTATTGGAAATGGTCTTTCAAGGCCAAAGGTCGTTTGGAATGACCTTCAAAGTTTAAAATTAGACCTTTGTATCGGGTAATATATCATCTTAAAGCTTTTTTCAAGATCTTTAAAATGGTATCAAGGTTTTGCATACAGTGCAATTACAAAAAAAGTTACATTCGTTCAAAAGGTACTCCCTCTACTATAATTCGATTTTTTGTAATAACCCCCAATCGATGAAAAATTGTCTTAAGAATCTAAAAACATGGAATTTTACCTTCTAATACTAAACTATATCTCTGCATAAAATTTTAGAAAAAATTGAAGGGATTAGTTTGAAAATCTTACTTTTTGATCGACTTGATATGGAGTTCCTTTACTGGGAGAATAACGACCAAGAGCGAGGAAGTCGTCCTTAAATCCCATGGTCTCTTGCATCAACACAGTTTGGACAAATTTCTTTCTCCTTGTGTGACACTATCTAGTCGTGCGCAGATCAGGAGATGGTCAAGTTCATAGTGCTGGAATTATTGCTGTTCAGAACACCTACAGATATTTTAATTAAAGCATTGTTTAGCTATGACTGTGATCAAAAATTTACTTTCTATTGCAGGTTCACTGTCATCTGAGCATGAAATTTGTTAAAAGAAATCATTTATCGCGTTGTAATTACCTTGGAACATAGGAAGAAATTTTATGTGATGCAGAAAAATCAAAAGTTACTATGGATAATTAATTTTAATTTGTGCCAGCCTTTTTTCACCTTCACATTAGAGGAGTAAGCTAAAATATTGATTAATGTGGGAACAAATAGATAATTAATGATTAAGAAGTATGTAACCATACTCAAGCCAGGACTTCATGCAATTGACCGACAGTCCGGTTATCAAATTCAGAGACTTCAGTTTTTCTCGGGTAAACGTGGTTTTGGTCTTTTGCATGTAGTTTTGCCTTAGTTCTGGTTTAAGGGTGGTAACTTACTGCATAATATCGAAACTTTGCCTTCAATTTACGAGTTGAGCCGCACCATGTCAGCGGACTTTCACGGGTGAAATAATTTCACTGCAGCTACCAGTTTCATGGCATTCTCGGCTGCAATGAGACGACATCCGCCTCCAGCTCGGTTATTTCCTGTTCCAGACTCATCAATCCATAACAAGGACCAAGCTGCAGTCCTTACATTAGATAACCGTGCTTTCGGTATATATCATATTTAACGATTAATTACTTAATTTGATTAAAGAATACTGCCTTGTAATCGGGTCTGAAGTTGCATACCAACTTTTAAAACAATCCGATCACAGTAAGTGGGTGAAAATTCAGTTGCTAGACTTTATTTTAATTTATTTATATAGCTTGATATATAGAGAGAATTCGAACTAATTATATGAATCGAAAAAAAATGAAAGAAAAACATGCTTCATAAAACCCTCAATGAAATAAAAAGTTGCTCACTTATCTGGAATACAAAATCTGAAATCAGTAGGGCATCCAGCACAATTGTAGCCTCTCTCTGGGGAAAGATGGCCAAAATTTTTAAAAATAGACAAAAAGGAACCTTTAACTTACAATTTTACGGTTAAAAATATAAACACCGTGGTGGTTTTCATTTCTCTGAACAGTCACAATTCTTGGGACCAGGGGCGGACTGGCCAGGTCGGCTAGTCGGGGATCCCCGACTGGGCCCACTGCTTAGGGGGCCAACGTAAAACAGTTGACCCTTTTTAGTGAA
Organism: Uloborus diversus; assembly: GCF_026930045.1. Lineage (NCBI taxonomy): Eukaryota > Metazoa > Arthropoda > Arachnida > Araneae > Uloboridae > Uloborus > Uloborus diversus. The sequence goes on from NC_072731.1 coordinate 255,811,168, forward strand.
ACAATTTTTTTTTTAAATACCTTAATTTCTTGCCCCTCCAAATCAAGTCGAAATTGTGCATGAAGTAAAAAAAGAGAAGAGTTCTACAGAACTGAGATTGATGCTATGCATCAGTGGTGCCCAACCTTTTGTATTTTTACCTCGGTCCAAACCTCATTAAGAGGGATATCGCGGGTCAGAATAAATGTAATTTTTTTTTCTAAATAGAGTTGGAAACCAAAGAAAATATAAGACAATTATAGACTAAAACTTGCTTTCATTATTACTGCATGCTTATTTTATTGATACGAACTCTGGATCTGTTTTTTAGAAACCAATACCTATATGACTACTTGGCTTCAAATTTTGCATCTATCATTCCTAAGATCGAATAAAGATGATTAGTGTGTTTGAAATTTTTCAGAATATATTTTACGTTTCATAACATTGAATACAACGGGTCACATAGATCAGCTTCGCGGGCCCCATGTGGTCCGCAGGCTGTAGGTCGGACACCACTGCGGTACATAATATTTCAGTCGTAGACCAGCTATATTTATGCATCCATTTCACGGTGAAATGATTTTAAGGCTAGAATAACTTTTGAGAGAAATCAAAAACCTGCTCTCTGCAGCCACGAAAATTGTTGACTGCCCATTTAGAATTGGGGCAACAAATATAAGAGGACAATGTCCTGAATTACGGGCCAACTGGAAAAAGACAACTGTAATACTACCTATGTACTCAGATGGTTGTGACAGATTCAACTAAATGCTGTAAGTTGGCAAGAGATTTCATTGGTATATTGTAAATTATCGCTACGAGTACTTTCATCTCAGAATCGCATACGGGAAGCAAGTCTAGACTACGATAAACTGAATCTGAAATAGGACAAAATTTCAACTCAAAAAGGAAAGCTCTTAAGTCTACTTCCCCAAAACCTTTTTGAAGCCTCGAAGTTGATAAATTTCCTAGGAAAATCCCAGAATCCTCCCCTTTACGTCATCAAACATAGCGTAAAAAACGTTTTTAGGTCTTCAGTTTTAAAAAATTTCCTAGGGGGAGTACACGTACTTAACTTAAGACTGAATACTTTAACGTACATACAGTCGTAATGAGCACTATACAGCCAAAAATTGCATTTTCAAATTTTCAATGACAGAAAAGCTCTGGGAACATCCTGACACTTCTACGTCCTCAAAGATGGCCTAAATAAGACTGTCAATCTTAAAGAGCATCCTTGAAGCCTTTAATACACTAAAAGACTTGAACTTGACTTAAAATTGAAAAAGGTTTTATGTTTAAAGATTCGAGGAGGACGAGCTTCACACCCCTTATGTCTCCTATCGTTTCCAAATGAAGCCTAAAGTCGTGGTTTTAGAAAGTTAAATTCGAAAAACTTCGGAAGAGAGTCTCCTGATTCCAATTTTGGTAACGTCAAGGCTTTCTTCTAAAGTCACCAACGATAGTCTATAATTGAGCGCTTTGATGCAAGAACCAGGTAAGTCCTTTTTTTTCTTTTTAAATTTATTTTTACGTGTGGGCAATATAGATGTTCCGATTGGTGCAACAATAGAACACAAACGTAAGATTAGACTTCTCCTTTGTTGTAAATAATGAAGGGAAGAAAATAGAGTTTCTATTGGATACTGGTGTTATTTTTTTATCTTACCAACAGTGAGTAAGTGTGGACTTATCTTGCATCAAGGCCCTCAATTGTGTTTTTTTACTTCCTTTTACAAAAAGAAAGTATTGTATTTGCGAAAAAAATTTCACTTAAAAATCGACCTTAATTTCCATTTTGCTCACCCCCGAATGAATGTCGAGTTTTTTTTTTTCAACCTGACCACACGTGCATATATACCTAAGAACGTATAGACGCCCGAAATATCCATTTTGACGATTCCCGAGTTAATTACAACATATTTTCTCGTGACGTCTGTATGTTCGTATTTATGTGTGTACGTGTGTATGTATGTCACATAACTCAAGAACGGTATGTCCTAGAAAGTTGAAATTTGGTATGTAGTCTCCTAATGGGATCTAGTTGTGCACCTCCTTTTCGTTGCAGTCGGGTGTTTCTAAAGGGGTCTTTTGCACCTTTTGAGGTGAGGGAATCATTGTTAATTCGATGCAAACTCAAGTGGTGTTACAATTTGGCTGACACTTGGCGATACATCGCCAGTCTTTTGGTCGCCAAGTTTTGTCTCCAACTTGATGACAAATTTGGCGATTTCTTTTTTTAAAATTTGATTTCAATTTGACCACTGTTGGTGATATTTAGAGAGTAAAGTATTGAATCACATTAAAATTGCCAGTAACGGGGAAATGACATTAAATTGGAGTAAAAGGAAGTCACGTGATGCACACATCAGCTCGTTTACTTTTTGGTGTACTAGATGATTACAAATTCCAAGTGTTTTCGATAGTAGTTATTTTTATATTGAAAATCTTTTTGATGTTTATTTTTTTAATTTCCAGGGGAGTTTAGCCGATTCCTACTTTTCTTCGTGTTTTCATATGTTGTCAGTATAGAAGTCTAAAGATGTCTTTTAAGACTTGTAATCACTAGTATACGGGTCATTCCACGACAATTCAACCAAGCCATGACACCCACCGACTTGGATTTTGGTGAAACTTGGTGAGTTTAGTCCTTTACTGTAGAAAAGTATCTACATCTATTTTTTCTTCTCAATCTGCTTTAGTTTTCATTTTACAGCCAGTCAAAATTTTGAATTTTTCATATTGTAGCGGATCCGGCGCGACTTCCACTTTCTTGAAATGAAGAAACAGTTCTTGATAAAAACACAGGAGCTTTATTTACACTATGTACAGGAGAAATCGTTAACAACTGCTAAAATAATCATCAGTAATTAAGCAAATATCATTCAACACCGTAAACTCAACGGTTACACACGTATTTACTTCCAAATACGAAAACAACACAGCGAAATGCTTCGCTATAAACAGAGCTAATACACACTCTCAGTACAAATTCTCAATCGAAACTAACTCTTTATCCAGCGTAACCGTTTATATACATACCGAAAAGAGAGCTCTCAAAGATTCCAGAAAATGCTAAAACGTTCTACAACTACACTTTCATTGATAAAATCAGTGAATGAAATAAGAAAAAGAGAATAGGGGGTTGTATACTTTAGCCATATGAAAAGGGGTTGTATATTCATTACGGGAAACTATTTACAGGTTACGTTACTACAATAATTACTATTTACAGGATTTGTAACAATATTTCCCAAACTATGACGATTCTGCTTGTTGATTGAAAATAATTTGTATTTCATTTATTTTTCATCCAATTTTTATGAAAAATTACAGTAATATTAAATGAAAATATGAGGATTTCAGAAAAAATATAAAAAAATTCTAAGTAATATTTTAAAAATGGAAAAAAAATTCATAATTTTTTTTCCTGAAATTATGAAGTACGTTAAAGTCAATATCAATCAAAAAGAATAGCATAGTCAAAAAAATTCTTTTTTCCTGATGATTTTAGATGTGTGTTCTGCCATTAAAAAAATAAAACAAATGGCTTTTTTAGTTCTTTATATTTTTAGCTTAAAATTATATCTGCTTCATTGGTTTTTTTTTAATTTTATTAATTTTTTTAGTTTCCCATACTATTATCAAAAAATGAATGTATTTTAAAATTTAAATATCTTAATAATTTGCACATAAAATACTCTTAATTTTTATTTTAATCACAAAAATGCTATTTTTTAAAAAATCATTACATAGTACACTAGTGCAGCCAGAAATACCTTCTGGAGGGGGGTTTTGGACGAAAAATACCTACTGGAAGGGGTTTTTGGTTCAAAAACACCTTCTGAAAGGGGTTTTTGATTAACAATACCTTCTGCAGGGGATTTCTTAATCAAAAATAATAGGGCTCGACCGATGGCATTTTTTGGCCGATGGACCGATGCCGATTGTTGGCCGATTGTTCAAAGATGGCCGATGGCCGATTGTTTTCCTCCAAATGGCCGATTGCCGATGGCCGATGCTGTTGGCCGATGGCAAAAAAAAAAAAAAATCTAACAGAAATAAATTGATAAAATTGTCAGGGATTTAAAGGATCACTGATTCATTTCACTTTACTTCCTTTCTACGGATAAGGAATTGTAATACTCTCCCCCCCCCCAAAAAAAAAATCAGATTTCGACCTAAATTTGTATTTTATGATCATCCAATTTAAACTTCACAAGTTTTTTCTGCGCATATGTACATGCATATGTACCTAAGAACATATAGATGACCGAAATATCCATTTTGAAAGCCTCCTTAGTTAAAATTATCGCAAATTCTCTTGTGATGTTTTCATGCGCGTAAACTTACGTCACTCAAAAACGTTATGAAATAGTAAGTTGAAAACTCATACGTAGGTAGTATGATCTAAAAGTTCGAGGACAAGTTGTATAAAAATTTACCGTGAATCTATCTACAAAATAGTCACCTTTAACAACTATGCACTTCTGCCACCGTTCGTATAGCTTTCAGAAGGACTCCTGGAAGACATTTATCGCAACCACCTGTAAGGGCTCTTTCGCTGCTGCTTTGACTCCATCGTGGAGAAGAAGGCGACTTTCATGTTGAGGATGCAAACCAATAACATCACGTTTCGTCGGACTTAGCTCCGTGTGACTTTTACCTGTTCCCAGCAAAAAAAAAAAGCATTTGCATGGACGCCGCTTTCTTCCGTCAGGAGAAGATAAAGCTGCATCACAGAAGGTAGTGAAAAATGGCTTCCAGGAATTTTTCCAAAAGTTATATGAACACTGGCAGAAGTACATAGTCCCTCAAGATGACCTTTTGTAGGTGGATGTACTTCGGTAATGTGAACTATTCTGGGTAAGGTTTTATACAGCTTATCCCTCGAAATTTTGGATCGTACTACGTACAATCTGTATAGGGTGTAGTCATGCTTCTCCTTTTTTGACTGCTGTATGATGGAAGACGAAAAACAGCAGCCAAAAAAAAAAAAAAAAAAGGAGGAAAAACAAAGAGACTGTTTAATAACCAATTGATTTTTTTTTAATTGAACATATAACTAAGATTTCAGTAACATTTTAATAATGCTTGGATTTAGGTAAACTAAACATAGTTAAAAAGCATTAAATTATGTTGTTTAATCATTCAAAAAAAAAAGCTATGAAACCGTCAACAAATTACGCTATTAAAGTGGAAAGATTGTACGTAGACATTTTTTAGTCATCAAGTTAAACAAAAAAGGCAACAGATAAATTACAATATTAAATCATAATAGGAATATTTTTATATTTATTTAAAATTTATGAATAGAAAAGTTGGCATTTTTCATAAAATGTATAACAGTGGCGTAAATTTTGCGGAAAAAAGAAATAGCCACGAAATGAGTGAGATTCTTAAAACGCAGCTACAATAAACAAACTCAATATTTACCCCAAGTTAATAACTGAATACATATACATACTACTTGATTTGATGTTTGCACACGTAATATTGAACAATTTGATTGATTAATCTTTTACGGAGCACTACAAACACGTTCAAATCAAATTTTTCAATTTAACAATAATTTTCTGAAATTTAAAAAATTGCATAGTAGAAAATCCTTGAAACTTTTCTATAACATATTATTAAATATATGATGAAAACGAAAATAACTTATTCATTGATTTTATATAAATACATAAAAATAGTTACAACAGAAAAAAAAATCGATCGCTATTAATGATGCGAAAAAGGTGGCGCATTACAAAATATAGGTATAGGAAACAAATATAAAAAATACGCAAAATGACATTTCGTGACCAAAATAAATAATCGCTAAATATTTAAGAAATGCTTGAAACGACGAGGGCGGATTAGGGGGTCACCCTCTAATTTTGGAGTAACTCACAATGTTAAACTTCGGCTTAATTCTTTTAGTACAGAAGCGCTACCACCAACGCCTCGGAAGAGTTTCTGAATCTACTTCAGCACTTCCGAAGAAAAATTCAAAATCTCTTTGTTTTCCGAATTGTGTCACAATTCAAAACGTTTTTAATCAATTTCTAATTAATGCTCTAAACTCTTCCTAAACAATAGATAAAACTTGAAAAAAAAAAAAAAAAAATCTCTAATTTAATGAATGGTGTTAGTTTTAACCCTTTCAGGGACGCGTCATTAATTTTTGAGAAATCTTAAGAAAAAACACCACAAATGGGTTTATTTGATCATCTAGACATAGATTTTTCAGTTAAAAAATTTTTTTTCAGAATTTTTTTTCACTGGGGGTGGTGTCCCCATTTATTCACACCCCCGCCTGGGGAAGGACAAAAACATGTTTATGCATGTAAAAATGAATTTGAATCTTTTCGAACAATATGATTGACTACCGCAGTAAAAAAGAAGAAAAATGATTCACTCTTTCAGCACTAATTAAAAATTTTAAAATCTGAAAAAAATTCCAATTTTTGAGGTAAACGAAAAATTGAAAATTTGATGATTTGAACAAGAAATTGAGCCTACGAAAAAATTTTTTTTTTTGTTATCTTGCCATTTAATGCTGTTCATTGAACTTAAAAGAATAGGACTCAAGCGATTTTGATTCAAAAAATTTGGAAAAAAGAGAGAAAAAAAATCATAAATTAGCGGTTTCACAGCGCAACCACCGCCCCTGATAGTGTTAAACAACTCAGAAGTACAACTTTAGTTTAATTTCAGAAATTGAGGGAGTAGGAGGAGGAGCACGCAAGTGTTCTCGGAAATACAAAAAATAGTCGCAAAAAATAGAGTTCAAAATAATAATAAACAATGAGCAGAAAAACCCTTTTAAAACTTGCACCAGAGTTTGTTTTGACGTGCAGTGGCGGATTTAAAATGTAGCAAATGTTGCAATTGCGCGAGGGCTCCATAACCATAGGGGCACCGTAGGAGTTACAACAATGCTTTTGATAAATGTTTTACAACTTCTGTGATAGAGAAATACGGCCCCAAAATGTATTTCGACGGGCCCCAATCTTGTAGCTCCGCCGAAGCGATACAGAAAAGACTGCATTACTGTGATTCATATTACGAACATCGAAAAATTAAAAATTACCGTCGGTTCAACGGGAATCGAACAAAATGAAACAAAACCGGTTTCGCCATCTCATATTTGTTTCCACGGTCTCTAATTCGGTAATATATCATCAAATGATCGTCAGTCAGAGACGCTATATTAGTTTCGCATTGAAATAAGTAATTAATAGCCACAAAAAATCAGTTAATAGGCTTTTTAGAACATCCGATCGAAAACAAAAAGGGAAGGTCACAACTGGAACGTGCGCACTTCCCACAGGCGAAAATTTAGCCTTCTACAGCTTACCATTTTTTAGTTATGACTTATGAGAGATACATACGTGCATCCAGCCGCAAGAAACAACGCAATAATTAACGTGTTTGGTACCTGAATGCAGTATTAAAAACTCTTTCAGGGGTGACTAAAATATAAATTCATACTGAAATTTAAGTAAACAATTTTGTTTGAAAACAACAACTCCCTTTACCTTGTATTAAAAAGTAAAACAAAGGTCTTTTTTTTTCAAAAACATCGGCCAATTCCATCGGCTTTTCGATGTTTTTAAGGCCGATGGGCCGATGTTTCCTGCAAGTTAGCATCGGCCGCCGATGCCGATGGCTAAATTGTTGAACCATCGGCCAGGCCGATGCATCGATGCCAGGCCGATTACAGCACGTTTTTGAGTGACGTAAGTTTACGCGCATGAAAACATCACAAGAGAATGCGATAATTTTAACTAAGGAGGCTTTCAAAATGGATATTTCGGTCATCTATATGTTCTTAGGTACATATGCATGTACATATGCGCAGAAAAAACTTGTGAAGTTTAAATTGGATGATCATAAAATACAAATTTAGGTCGAAATCTGATTTTTTTTTGGGGGGGGGGAGAGTATTACAATTCCTTATCCGTAGAAAGGAAGTAAAGTGAAATGAATCAGTGATCCTTTAAATCCCTGACAATTTTATCAATTTATTTCTGTTAGATTTTTTTTTTTTTTTTTTGCCATCGGCCAACAGCATCGGCCATCGGCAATCGGCCATTTGGAGGAAAACAATCGGCCATCGGCCATCTTTGAACAATCGGCCAACAATCGGCATCGGCCCATCGGCCAAAAAATGCCATCGGTCGAGCCCTATTATTTTTGATCAAGAAATCCCTTTTAGAAGGTATTGTTGATCAAAAAATCCCTCCAGAAGGTATTACTGATCCAAAAAACCCTTCCAGTAGGGATTTTTGGTCCAAAAACCCTCTCCAGAAGGCATTTCTGGCTGCAATAGTGTACTAAGTAATAAAATTTCTTTTAAAAAAAAAAGCATTTTTGTGATTAAAATAAAAATTAAGAGTATTTCATGTGCAAATTTAGATAATTATACTTTTTAATGCATTAATGTTTTGATAATAGTGTGGGAAAAAATAAATAAGAAAATAAAATTAAGAAGAAAAAATAATGAAGCAGATATATTTTTAAGCTAAAAATATAAAAAAACTGAAAAACCCATTAATTTTATTTTTTTTAATGGCAGAACACACATCTAGGATTATCAGGAAAAAAGAATTTTTTCGATTATCATATTCCCTTTGGTTGATATTGACATTAACGTATTTCATACTTTTAGAAAAAAAAAATTATGAAATTTTTTTTCCACTTCTAAAATATTACTTAGAATTTTTTTATATTTTTTTCTGAAATCCTCATACCTTCATTAATATTACTGTAAATTTTCATAAAAATTGGCATAAAAATAAATGAAATGCAAATTATTTTCAATCAACGAGCAGAATCGTCATAGTTTGGAAAATACTAAACATTCAAAATTTCGACTGGCTGTAAAATGAAAACTAAACCAGATTGAGAAGAAAAAATTGATGTGGATACTTTTCTACATTAAAGGACTAAACTCACTAAGTTTTATCAAAATCAGTGTCGGTGGGTGTCAAAATGCCATTTTTTTGGTTGAATTGACATGGAATGACCCATACTTCTTTCAAGGCACATAAAAAATTTGCCAGTGTTCGCTTTATTTTACGTTTCACAATTTTCTTTCTTTAGAACTTTAAAACTTGATTTAGAAACTTGAAAAAAATATGAACTAGCAGTAGTTTAATGTCTTTGCTCGACCTCGGAAGAATCGAGATTCGGCACTGTTTAATTTAACTTTTTAATTCACAGAGGTGGACCAAAATACTACTTTGCCGACTGGGTCAAAAGCATCCAGTCCGCTCTTGCTTAGGACAATAATGTACAAAGTCCAGACAAACAAATACTTTCATTCACGCACTTACAATTCGCGAACGCATAAATATTATTTACATCATGAATTAATTCATGTATTAATACATCATTTAGGAGAAAGAAGTAGTAACCGCAAAATTAAAGGAAACTATCATTAAACGAATGATTCTTAGTATTAATGAGATGCAAAACAATAATAAATAACAGTTAATATGGACATGACGTCATGCAACAGTTGTAGACCATTAGTAAGTTGGAAAGGAACAAAAAACAAATCTAAAAAGCAATGTAAGTCAACATAAAATTTGCAGTAGGGAATCTGTTAAGATGCGTTACAAAGACAAGTTAATGAGACCATTAACAACACAATGAAATAAATTATGATAGTAGCACTTTTTATCAGGAGGGGAGAGCGGAGTACTTTGAATATAACTGTGAAGGGAATTTTACAATCAATCCAAGCTGCCCGAGGTTCTTTACGCCCTGCCCAGATAGTCACAGACACGTCTCGTGTCAGTGAGCTTGATTTAGTGTGTTTTATTTTTATTATGTGTTCAAAAGTAAATTTTTGAGTTGGTGTTCAGCATTTTGTTACTCTGCCACTACCAATTGAAGATATGTGAACATCATTTTATTTTAATTCTTAGTGAATTAGTTATATATGTATGTATCAGCGTAAAAGTTTGGATACTTCAACCATGCTAAAGCACAAAAACCCACAGAGCATTTTGTCAAAAAAACTTGGAGAATTTTGCCACAAGTGCGGATACAAAGGACGGGTTCCGGAGAAATGTGTACCCTGCTCCGTCTTCTACGTTTGTGAAAATTGACGCAACGTGAAGAGGATGATTTAAATTTCCAACTGCCTCAACTTGTATGTTTGGGCACCTGAGTAACATTTTATTTCATTGTATGATTGCAGTACAGTAGACTATTGCTAATTATGTAATTAACTAGCCATCTGTAGTGACCAGCTGGTTCCCTTTTTTCGCCTTTTTATGCAAAAAGCCGAATACGTTGTCTGTTTGGCTTACTTGTCATTCACCTTCATGACGACTTCGGCGGCTGCTTGAATAAATTTGGCGACTATTTAAATGATATTGGCAGCTGCATTAATCAATCCCTATCCATCTACATAAGTATTAATTTGAATAAAAAAAATCTACAACTTAAGTTGCGTTTTGGGTCATTTTTCTTTCCTATGCACTGCTACCATTTAGTAACATGAATTGAAGTTGTAATCTTTATAGTAAATGTACGTTCAGTTGGTATATAGCTCTTTTTAGAAGATTGGATATGAATCTTATTTTAGGACATTTTTGTTGGAAATGCCAATCACTGGTGACCTACCAAATACTGGGGGTGTTGACCCATGTTTAACCCAAATCTGCAAAAAGTAGAACATCGAAATATTTAAGGAAGGGGGGAGGTAGGATTTTCAGTGTCTAAAAAAGGCACTTTTTTAGAATTAAAAAAACTGGTTCGATTAAATTTATTGAAACCTTTTGTGCATAATTATAAGATTTTGAGAAAGTTCTGTAAATTTTTGATTGAAAAATATCCATAGACAAGCTGGAGACTGAGCTTTTCCCGGAACACCTTTCGAAAACAAGAAGTTCCGTCTAGAACTAGACGAGCCTACTTTCTCGTATACCCATACTACTTTCTAGTACCTGATCAATATTCTCAAAAATAGCTAAAATCGCAAATTTTTTCAAACATATTTTTTTTTAATATTTTAAGCTGATTTCTAGGAATAAAATATTCCTTACTTTTCTTCAAAAAAACGAACAAATAAAATAGCAGCACCTTTTAAACAAAGCAGCTAATACACTTCTTTGCATTAAAAAAATTTTTTAACAGCTTTCAAAACGAAAAAATAATAATAAGTTCATTAAAATAAATACATCATATAAAAAAAATCGTTTCTTTTTCCCCTGTTGCCGAAAATAATTTTTTAAACGAATTAATGCACTTACCAAAATAAAAAAAAAACAATAAAATGTCAACTTAAAGAAATAATTTTCATTGTCAAAAAAAAAAAAAAAAAATCGTCTGCGCATATTTTTCGAGTTTATTCACCGAAAACTAAATACCTAAATTAAAACTTTAGCGTGAAAATAAAAACAAATCATATCAACAATAATTATTTCACAGTTAAAACCACAGCAGCGGAGTCGGAGTCGGAGTCATTCTCATTTTGGGATAAAAGAGTCGGAGTCGAATATCCAAGAATCGGAGTCAGTCATTTGTCCTCCGTGTATAAATGTTTGCCAAAGCTAAGAAGTCAAAGTCGAAGTCGGGGAGTCGGAGTCCGATTAATTGTCGGGAACAGGAGTCAGAGTCGGTGTCAGGTCCCCCTAAATTCTCGGAGTCGGAGTCGGGAGTAGGTCGTCAAGAGCTATTTCCAACAAAGTTTGTTTGAAGTAAATCCGCCTTCAAGTACGGAATCTACATTGACTTTCAGTTTCCCCGTAGGCGCTAATGTTAAGGGATTTGAACTGTTCAAAATTGAACGGAAAATTGTTCAAATCAAAAAGATATCTTATATACAAGTTTTTTATCAAAAGCTTTTTCCTACAAAGTTTGTTTGAAGCAAATTCGCCTCACAGTTCGGAATCGCTTTGAATTTCCCCGTAGGCGCTAATGTTAAGTTTTTTTGAACTGTTCAAAATTGAACAAAAAATAGTTCAAATCAAAAAGTGAAATATGGGAATGAGGTGTCCTCGCAGAGATCTTTCGAACAAAAAAAAGTTTGTTCGAATCGGACTATTCATTCAAAAGTTATTAGGGGGGGACAGACAGACAGACCGACAGACATTTTTCCCCATCTCAATACCCTACTTTCCAATTTTTAATTTTTCAATATTTATTTAATTATTTTATTTATTTGACTTTTTTTTTTGTTTTTCTCGATATTTTTAAGATGCATTAAGCCTTCTTTCATGCTTTTTTCTTCTTTTTCTGACTTTTACTGGGAAAGTAGGCTAAAAAGGATTTGCCGCTGTATCTCAGAGCTGACATTAATCTAAAATCAAATTTTATTTCAGTTCAGTCAAAGTATTAATTAATCCTCCCCCCTACGTTCTCAGATCTCTTTTTGTTCGACTTTCAAATTTTTGGCGGCCATTTGAAGTTAAAAGTGCTATTTTTTAAGAAAAATTCTGCTATTTTGTTGGTAAAAAACTCATTTAAAAAAAAAAAAAAAAAACTCAAACTCAGCGTATGGGGAGGTTTTTATATGCAGAATGTGTGTAAAAAACTGCAAATGGATCGGTCATTTGGTTTTAAAATGGGAGTGAACACAGACTTTGAAAAAGTGGTTTTGAGAAAAACGCTTTTAAAGTTTCAGAAGTTAAAGAGCATCAATTACAGCTCCAGAGAGTACAGTCCCTGTAGCAGCTTCGATATCCTCAGCCCCTTTTTTTCGTTATTTATTTATATTATATTTAACTAACCCTAAGCAAGCAGTACTGACATTCTGAGCGTCTGCAGCTGTCAGAACTGCTGCATTCTTCGATAGCTGTCGAAGCTATAGTTTGAAGGAGCGGAGACTAATTATTTGATAACTTAGAGAATTTTGCTCGAGACGACTTGAAATTTTGGGAATATATTTTTCAAATGTTTAACTACGAGGAGAAACAGAAACGAAAATTTTATTTTTTTGAAACTGCAAAACCCTACTCCTCCCCTTAAACGATTTTAAATTCATACTTGCTCCATATAACCCTCGATTCAAAATCTTCATTATGATTACTATTAATATTGCTGTTGTGAGGCAATGAATTTTCGTAACAATGGTTTTTATTATCATTTAATGGGGAAATTTCATGGGGCAATTCCTCGAAAATGTCAAACTGAGTATCAAAATTTCACTATTAACAAAACAATAAGTACTGTATATCATTTAAAAGCTTGAAATATATAGTTTTAAAATGTACTAAGTTAGATTTTAATTTATAATTTTTCACATTGAAAGTAACCCGTAACAGATGCCTATGTCTTTTCCGGATTTTTTTGGGGAAAATTTTGCATGTAGTAATTAAATTTTTTCCTGAAACGAATTCTAATTAATAGGTAAAAAGTTAATGTATTTTTGTTATCCTCATAATACAGTTTTGTACAGGAAGCTTACATCAAAAAATATCTTTATAGTGTTTCATTCAAAAACAACCTTAAAATCAGTTTATAAAAAGTCTGTCAGTTACCATAAAAAGTTAACTTTTTCCACTCAGCATGAAACTTATTGGTGAAAATTTTCCAAAATTCATATTTTCTGCTACATCAGAAGTATTTAAATGCTGGGAGGGTATAATTGGAAGTTTACATCTAAGACACCGAAAATTCCTCGGTAACTGACTAACATACGTGATACGGTAACTGACTGACATTCTGTTTAACTTTAAAAAGGCTGCAATTTATTAAATTTAATACTCCTGAAAACATATTAATATTATTTTTAGCCTTTTAATTGATACCAAACAACCCAACTCTTTAATTTTTTATGAAAGATAACATTTTATTGATTTTATTCATTATTCATTCTTTTGTAATTTAGTAATGCTTGGGCCTAAATTTCGAAAATAATTGTCTAATATTCGAAAAATACATCAATTCAAAACAGAAGAGGAAAGCATTCTATAGTCAATATAGTCAACTACAGATTTACAATATCGTAACTTTGACAAGGTGAGGCGGGGGGTTGAGAATATGGGAAATGACTGCCAGTAAAGAACATTTCTAGTTTTTTGTTATCTACAATCTTTTATAGAAAGAGTGATAGATGGTAATAGAGGGAAGGCTAAGGTGAAGTTCTTGAAAAAAGGACTTGCTCAATCATATGAGTGGCTGTAGAGGAAATAGACCATTTTTTATAGCTCAGTAATATTACAAGGATGTGATCTGTTTTTAAATACTGAAGAAGACGAAAAAATTTCAAATCCTCTAGCAATTAAAAAGATATGAGAGGAAAAGAGGTTATCGAAAGAAAAAAAAATCTTATTTTAATTGCTTTTCTTTTGCATAGAGATTTATTTACAAGCTAGTGGTACCCGCACGGCTTTGCCAGTAGTTGAAGACTACGCAAAAGAAAAATATCGTTTTAAACACTGCACAAGGCAGAAAAAGAATATCAGCAACTCAATCTTGTCTGTACTATTAAAAATATTTGTGGGGAAAAATTTTCTTTGCAAATGCAAACTTCGAAAAATAAATAAATAAAACATTTTTTAAATATGATCTGCTGTTTGCAAGAACTCGAACTCTTAATTCTGCGGAACTTCACATAATCTCTGGAAATAACTATTAACTCTTTCGTTGACTCATTTACTTTCTCTCATATATTTCCAAACTTACTTATTAATTAGTTTATTGTTTTACTAGTGGCACCCGTACGGCTTTGCCCGTAGTAGAAAAATTAAAAGGTCATTTGGTTCGGCTGTATATTTACAAATAATGTATGACGAATTTCTCGCCAATTGGCTATGTTCATTCCCTCTCCTATTCCACGTCAAGATAATTTCGTAATTTACTCGTCCATCTTATGATAATTTTGAAAAGTTCTTAATATTGAAGTAGAAAAAGAAAAAAAAAATCGAACTTTCGAAAAATCGCTTCGAGGTGCAAACCCACATGCTACAAACTAACTTTATGCCAAATTTTATGAAAAACGGCCGAACTGTCTAGGCGCTACGCGGGTCACAAACATTCTACAGACATCTAGACAGAGAGACTTTCCGCTTTATTATTAGAAAAGATCAAGATTTTAAAGCTGCTAGACATTCGGCCATATACATTTATAGACGCCATAAAAATACTACCGAAGGAAGTGCTGCAGAGTTGCAAGCGCCTACAGTTTTTTTTTTTTTTTTTTTTTCAATTTATATAGGGGAGACCGGGGCAAGATGACGAGCCGGGCAAGATGACGAATACCTTAATTTTTCCGTTTTCCAGAAGGTAGCAGCATCAACTGGATACCACTGGCTCTCCTATTCGCTGTTCGCTCAGAAATAGTATAGAGACGTTGAAATCGCCATATTTGTGTTAATTATGAAGCTTTGATTGTTTATAGTTGTCACGATATAACTTTTGTGCATATGTAAATAAGCTCTGCTATAGATACAGATAAGATTTCTCGTGTTTCTTTAGTATTTATGAGTAACTTAGTTTAAATACTACCTATTACCATGAATAAATGTCAATTAATCGCCATCCTTTATGGAAATAGAGACGAATCCGGTCAAACAGGCAGTCCGGGGCACGATGACGGGCCGAAACGCGGGGCAAGATGACGAGCTCGTTGGTGATGAAACTGAGAATAATAGTGCTAATACTCAGTACTTCATAGTAGAAAACCAACATATAAACCCTCCAGACGAAGCAGAACTTGCAACAATTGCTGATTCCGATGCACCAAAGAAGCCTGTTAGAGTTTCTGATTTTAATGCATTGCCTAAAGCAACACAGTAAGAGAAAAAAAAAAAAGGCAGAAAACTGAGCTCAAACATTCTTACAAGCACACCCATCATAGAGATGTCAGAACAAGGAGCAAAACGGACGGAAAAATAGATTACTTAAGAAAAAAAAAACAGGGGAAATAATCCCGTGAAGCTAAAAAGGGAGTAAAAACAACTCGAACTAAGTTCCTGTAGGTCCAAGTCTATACAATTTGTGCCAAGCAATCCAGTTGCTTCAACTTCCAAAGATGGTGTTATAATATGCCCTGCTTGTCCAGAGGAATATTGTTACCATCCAACAGATGAATGGATCCAGTGCTGTAAAAGCTAAGAGTGGTGGCATGAGGAATGTTCCTATTATGAAAATGGCATTTTTATTTGAGCCCATTGTTTGCTGCACATTTTAATACTTCAACATTACGCTGCAATGTATTAGGCTTAATTTGATACTTTGTAAGATGTAAAAACACAGTTATCATTTGTTAAACTAGATAACCTATTCAAATCATAAACTATGTCCAACCTTTTTCAATGTTGTCATCTTGCCCCAACGTCAAAGTCATCTTGCCCCAGTACTGGGGCAAGATGACGATTTGTTAAGGTTATGAAAAACTAAAAATATCCCTCATTATTTTTATCTTAAAAACTAAATGTTAATATATTTAATGCTACAAAGAACTACCGTAACAGCTCATGTAAAATTAATTTTACCATCCTTAAAAATAAATTAATAAACAATGAAAATTGTTAACATAGTCATCTCGCCCCGGTCTCCCCTACTATAACTAGGGTGCACTGAGGGTGTAAATTACTTTAACAAAGTACTAGGCTGCACAAAATTGTTATTTTGATGTCAAAATCAATCTTTATATACATCTCTTATCGCCCTTCCTTTTAAACGTCATAATTAGCATATTAAAACCATATTTTGTAGTAATTTTCTATATGGTCTATTATTTTAGGGGTAGGAGGTTCGCTGGTTTAGCCCAAATGGCAAAGAAAGCTCTGCTTTTGTTACCTTATTTGTAACAAAAGCAGAGCCCCTTTGTGGCTCTTATTTGTATGTGTACCCTTATTTGTATGTTTTGCTGCGTAGTTCTGAATTGTTTATAATCTTTACTAATAATAAAGCAGAAAGTCTCTCTGTCCGGAGGATGTCTAGATGTCTGGATGTCTGTAGGATATCTGTAGGATGTCTGTGACGCGCACAGCGCCTAAACCGTTCGGCCGATTTTCACGAAATTTGGCACAAAGTTAGTATGTAGCATGGGGGTGTGCACCTCGAAGCGATTTTTCGAAAATTCGATGTGGTTCTTTTTTTATTCCAATTTTAAGAAAAAAAACTATTATAAATTACGAAATCATCATAACGTGGAACCGTAACATGGACACAAGCCAATTGGCGAGATACGAAATTATCATAGCGTGGAACCGTAACGTCGGTACAAGCCAATTGGCGAGAAAATTCACCATACATTTGTAAATATACAAGCGAACCAAAAGACCTTTAATTTTTCTATTACGGGCGAAGCCGTGCGGGTGCCACTAGTAGGATATATAGGAAATTCAGAAATGTCAGTCAGCTCACGAATTTTTTCTAATTACTAAAATTTTGTTATTTCAGTAATATTTTTGAAATCAAATGCCATATGCCGGAAGGTTATTCATTTTTCCTTGATCCCAATTTAAATTTACGAATAATTCCTTTTGCTTTCGGAGGGGAATCTACCTTTGAATCTATATTATGTTTTCCACAGGTTGCATTCATGTCAGTCAGTTACCATGCTTTTAATTTTTTTTTAAATCTAAAATGCATTTTAAAAATTCAATTATACCGTCAAATTCAGCTTGAAGAAATCAATAAACTAGGCGAAAGTTATTTTGAATTGCATGTTTGTAATATCAGTCAGTTCCCAACATGTCAGTAAATTGCCAACTTGTCGAAAATACTGCAAATATTTATTTTAGCCATACAGTGGTCACCTATTATATGAATCACATTTGTTCTAAACAGTTTTGATTCCATAAAGCGGCTAATTCAATAAAGCGGCGAGTTTAATAAAGCTGGATTGTGTTCTGTTTTTGGCAATTTGATTCATTAAACGGTTGATTCAATTAACAACTGATTCAATTAACCGGAGTTCGCTGTATCAAAACTAACAAATGTAATTTCATTTCGTACCTTTTATGTAAACTTATTTGTTTTTCTGCTTAATTTTGAACATTTGCATTAGTATAATTAGAAAATTTCAGAAATGTCAGTACCGGGATGTAAGTCAGTTACCAAGCTGTTCTAATTACTGTAATTCTTTATTGAAGCATTTTTTTTCAACTCAAATGCCATAGGCCGAAAGTTAATTCATTGTTCTTTGATCCTGATTTGAAATTAATAAAAATTCTTTTTACTTTCAGAAAAATCTTCTATTGAATCAGTATTACTTTTCACATAGGTTGCATTTATGTCATTCAGTTACCACGCTTTTAGCAATTTTTCAAAAATCCCCCAATATGTCGTATTTTGAAAATTCAATTACACCATGAAATTCAGCTTAAAAAGCATGATAAGCGAGAAGAAAATGTCCTTCTAAACATTAATTATTTGTGGTTTATTTTTCAAAACACTTATCGTTTTGCTCTGTGAATGTCAGTCATTTACCCGTGGAATTGCCCCATGAAATTTACTGATCTCCAAAACAACTTTTTTAAACTAAGTTTTTTAGAAACAAATTATAGCCTACATTACTAATAGCCTATGATAATACAGCTATCTATGGTGAAAAAATGGTTAAAATCGGTCCCGTAGTTTTGAAGATTGCCCCGGACATACATACAGAAGTAGCCATTTATGCATAAAGATTACAAATTAAACATTAATAAATAATATTGCAGACATACGTCAAAAATATTGATGGTAAAATTTTTTCCTTTCGAATTAGATGTTATAAAGTACCCCTTGCCCTCTGACTAAGTACACTACCATAGATACTTTGTCACACTTGAAGTGCATAGGGCAAAACAAATTAATCCATACTTCGACATTTACTAGAAAGTGGATTATTTTACTAAACTTGTACAAAGCTGTGTATCATTTATTTACATATTTACTTTGAATCAAACACAAACTAAAAACTACAACAACCGTAAGTGAAAATTGTGATTAAGTACTGTGCACTCTCCTAATTGTAAAACTTAAAAAAAAAAATTGTTATTGTGCGTGCAAACGTGTATGGGTAGACATTCATAAGGGGGATTGGATAATTGAACTATTTTTTAAAAAGTTTGTATTTTGTTCTGGCAATACTATCTTTGCATATTGGTTGAGGAAACCTAGGTTGAATTACTTAATTTTAGGGGTAGAGGAAGGAGTACATAGAAGTACAGCTTGACCACGAAAAGAAGGCGGATGACCTTGAAGCAAAAACACCATCTGTAATAGGCATAGACTAATAATAAGAGTAGATCGAGCTTTCCCAGATTTGCTGATGAAAAAAATTGGTTCAAGGATACATCATGTGACTGGTGGAAGGCTTGGTGAAAACTTTGGCAGCATGGTTGCTAGATGGCAACATTATCTATAGTTTGGCGCTCGACATGTATTTTAAGTAATGTGTTTTCATTATAATTTTTTTTCCAGATGCAGAGATTGAACTGTTTTTCTTTTAGTTATGAATTATTTTGACATTAGTAATTAGTTTTTGATCACAGTTTTCAGTAACTTTTATTTAATTCGGAACTGCTACGTCAGCGCTGGCGTGAACGTAATGAAGGAAACGTTTTGCGTTAACGCAAAAATGTACTAATCGGAATCTTAAATTGAAATTGTAGGTAAAAATCTTACCGTTTGCCGATTCTATTTGGGCGCTTGCATCTTTAATTGCTTAGAGATTTGTTGAAATTGACTAAAGAAAATGCACAATACTATCTAAACGAAAAACTCGCAATATTAACAAAATATTTACAACTTTGAATAACAAATTTACAAATCGGACTCCATAAATATTCCGCGTTCCATCAATTCTATTTTATTTCTCGCGGTAGTTGATCGTCTGCTACGATCAACGCCCGCTGTTGCTAGGATATCCACTAGTCACATGGTTTGGTTCATGAGCAGCAAAGGGTTGCCATAGCTCGGTCTAT
Organism: Uloborus diversus; assembly: GCF_026930045.1. Lineage (NCBI taxonomy): Eukaryota > Metazoa > Arthropoda > Arachnida > Araneae > Uloboridae > Uloborus > Uloborus diversus. The sequence goes on from NC_072731.1 coordinate 255,831,018, forward strand.
TCTTATTATTAGTCTATGGTAATAGGTTGTTATTATTTTGGAACAGATAGGATTAGCAAGACCATGTCTTTTACTATTTGGTGCTTTCTGGCAGATTCCACCTGTTACAAATGACGTTTCACTTCAAGGTCACCGACCTTCTTTTCGTGGTCAAGCTTTAACAGAAGAACGTTTCGAACTCCTGGGTAAATAAATGTGTATGGAAGTACTCCTGAACCAGTTTTACATGAAATAAAGTTTTTACTTTATATCCTGAAATTTCTATTTTCCCATTAACTCTACATTATTTCTATCGGTTTGTATTTTAAAAACGAATTATATTAAAGTTTAAGAAGATTGAAATATTTCATAGTTTTATTTTCTTCTAATCTAATTACTTTTGCATTGAAAAATATATAAGTATTTATTTGAATGTTTGCAAAAGAAAAACCTGATTTAAACAAACTATTTTAATATGCTAAAGCTAAACCACTAGCTTTTTCTTTTAAGTGTATGAAAGTTTTAGCAAATTGAAAACAAACTATGTTTCAAGAAATTGAAATCCTGTGCAGTGATATTTTTACAATAAAAAATAAAAACACACACACACAGCAAGCAGCATAAAAAGTCATATGTATATAGACTTACGGTTTGTTGCTTGAGTTTCTTTTATCATTCACTGCTAATCAAAGCTGTGTTTGGGATTATGCTATTAAAAAAGATTTATCATTACTTAACACAGAAAAAACATACAAGACTGAATTTATATTACATGAATATTCAAATACAATAGTCTCAAATATTTGGAACAATAAGCAGTGATAGTGGGTTCAATCAAATATGTCACTCGTTTTTTGATAATTTTCAAATTAGAAACTTGATATGTACAGTAAATGATTAGCTGTAAAAAAATAACGGACACGCCAAGTTCCTGATACACAAATCTAAAAATAAAAGAGAGCATGAAAACTCGAGTTCATATTAAAATTTTAAGAGTAATAAATCCATCAGAAATCATAAAGGAAAGTTTTGCAATGTTACTGGGAAAAATTACACAATTCATAACAATAGCAATCTCAAAGTGCATAAAAATTGCAAGTGCATTATCATGCTTACAGAATGAAACTTACAGTTTCAAGTTACATTGATTAATGACATTTCATTTTCCTTCATTTCAAAATGCTTATTTTCAACTTTCATGCTATTTTTTAAACAATAAGTTTTTAAAAAGGCAAGAGATATTTAGGTCTTTTAAAAGCTTTAAAGAATCCTCAACTTTACAAATTTAAACAAAGCTCATTAACTTGAAATGAATCAGTTGCTAAAAGTATAATATAAACTTTTAAGCAGCATAACAAATTCCAGCAAATTCGAGAAGCAAATAGCTAGCTTTATATATATTATTTAATCATTCTTTCTTTTTTAATTCTTTGTTTCCATTTTAAGAGTTAAATATGTTAAGTAAAGAGTAAACCACAGCTGGGTGATTCTCTTAAAATCTAACAATATCATGTCAAGGAAAAAGAATTGCTAGACACAGAAAGTTGATAATTTTTAATTATAAGGAACAGAAGTGCGCTTTTTCACTTTTCACAAGGGCACTAAATTTTTGTTTTATCTTGACACATCAACATTCTACTAATAACTCTCTGTAACTTGAAGTCTCCAGGGACCGCTAAAACCTTTGAGTCAATAGTTATTGTTTTTTCTTATACCAATCGGGTATCCGTGTAGGCTACTCGATTTAAAACAGAGAGGCGCGGCTTCCGTTAATGGAGCACCACTATGGTGGCAGTTCGTTTTGGCCCAGATAACACACGATAGTTCGAAGCCTGAGGTCGGAGTGGTTATTTAAAAAAAATTAGGACACAATTTTTGTACAATTTTAGGACAACAAATATCAAGTTTTCTCCAACAAAAATTTAATTTAAAAGCTTGATTCTCATAGTGGATGATAGAACGTTTCAAATCCAATCTTGAAACCTACAACAGAATGCATTCAATCTTTCATTCTTTGACACAGTGACTTTACACATTATGAAGTAGATATATATACCAGCAAGATAAATGTATATCCAATTGATTCTTTATTTGCATTGTTGCTTTATTACAGAGAATGATGAAGAAATGTTCTTTATAAGGAGAGATTAAAAGTAGGGTGCAAGTAAACACTTTATTATGTACTTAATTTTTATCAGATAATTTGATACTTTTTGCTATCTCAGAATCATCAAAAGTATCCCAGTAAATTACAGATAAATCATTTAAAGATGCAAATGAATAATTGTGTTTTATGGCAACCAAAACTAAGAAACTTTCCACTTTAAAAATTTTATCTTGGAGTGACAGCTTTGGATTGCTACGTAAACAATTTGTTTTCAGTTGAAGACGAAGAACATTAATTAAATACAGCTTGGTTTTTTAAGCTACTTGTCAACCTGTTATGTCTTGCCACTTCAGCATGAGACAATAGCTGTGGAAATCATTTATTATCAACGTTGGAAAGATAATGTAAAAACAGAACAGAATGCTCTAAATTCATCCTTTTCTGCACGGCACCATGTGCTAATCTTGCATCCATTTCTGTCTGCTTTTTAAAACCACAAGGAATATAATTTTCGTTTTCCGTGGCATTTTAAGGCGATACGGGGGTTTCAATTTTTTTTAAAGTAATTTTCAATGAATTTCTTTGAAATTTTCAGCATATTTACATGATGCTAACACTAACTCAAATATAAAATTTCATTGAATTATTTTGAAATTTATTTTTTTTTAAATTCAAATTTAGATTTTATAACGCTTTTGTCATATTACTCCTTGCAAACGAAAATTCATCAGATTTATAAAATACTAGCAAAATATGATACGTAAAACAACCGAAATTAGGACGTTGGAATTACTTTTTCAAAACTTTGTCTTAAAGATAAATAATGAGAAGAAAAGCCGAAAACTAGACGTTTTCGATAAAATGTTCATATTTCAATAAAATATAGCAAATATACTCCACAAAACTAATCAAACAGAAAAATCTTTCACAACAAAATGTTAACAAACCGCTTAAATACTTGGCATAAAATTTTCAGCAAATTGAAATAATAATTCGTTTGCAAGGAGCAGTTTGAATTTTGTAATTATGTCGAAAATTAGGTTTTGAGGAAATCAACATTTTCTGTTTTATTGCCAATTTCATTATTGAATAAACAAAATAGTTTTAAATACAAATTCACCACAAATAAGGTCTTATGATTTATTTAAAATGGTATTAGTATTAAAAATTTAAATATTATATGCTTTTTTTTTTACTCATGCATTTTATATGCATTTTTATGTGCATTTTTTAGTAAAAAAAAGGGGGCGTGACTCCTACAAAAAGTTTCATAACTTCGCCAGTTTTCCACCGATTCAGTTCTTTTTCTTTTTAAACGGTTCAGCTAAAGGTCTAATTTTTAGAAATATAATGAATGAAAAAACGTTTGTTTGATCAATTTTTATTCATCTGAAAGCTCCTTATCGCCTTAATCAAACAAATTACTATTTACATTAGAAAGCAAAAAGTTAGAGACTAAATTAAAAATTTTTTGTGCAAGAAATAATCCAACTTCCCACCTGGGGACAACCGATTCAAAAGTTGCTCAACATATATTTTTTGGATCAAGTGTTTATATTTGGGTTTTAACTCAATACAATGTATTTTATTTCATTAAGCTTTGACACCTTTCACCTCCCCCCCCCCCTCTATCACAGAACTGCACTTTGAGAGAAGAGGGAACATCCCTCCACCCCTGCATATTTTCGTTTCTTTTCACAAGGAAAAACACCAAAAATATCAGATCCAATTAATTTCTCCCAACTCTTTTTCTACAACATTTGCTGCACAGCTGTTTTTATTTTCTTTAGTATTTTATTTTTTTATTTTTTGCTGAAGAGGAATGAGTGCAAGAATTACAAAATATAGTTAGAGTTATAGAAGAAACAGTTTTATACTGAGCATATGTTTTGGTTAGCTGCATCCCACATCCCTTCTCCAGAAAAAAATCAGCAGCATAGGTTTTTCTCGTTCTTTTTTGGAAAAAGATTCTTAGAGTCTATGAAGTTTATTTTATTATAAAATATAGGCATATCATCATGAAAAGTTTCATTTTCAGGTAGATTTTTATTTTTCTGCAAAGTAGGAAATAAAATAATGAAAATGTTTTGAATTTTAAGAAAAAAGATTTTAAGATTTTTTGGACTGCTCCTACCTTTGTTTGAAGCAACATCTATCAAAATTTCGAGAAAATTAATCCAAACCAGAACCCGGACATCTCTTAATTCAGAACCCTCAGATGTATTGATTCACCAGGAAGAATTCATAACTGACATTTTCAACATGCCCCAGTCATCATCGGCGAATACTGAGGATCTTTAACTGGCTGCTATTGAACTCGGACCCCCTCCCCCCCCCCCAGTTACGTGCCCGATGCATTATTTGGTTTTGGGCTGCTCTAATAGTTGTTGGAGTTATTGGCTAATCAGATGCAGCTCCTTGTTCCCCCCAGGTTAGTTTTTTTTTTTTTCATTACTCGGGGTTTCTACGTGACTTGGAATCCACTGGAAGTGAACATCCCAGCCCCTCCCGGTCAGTTATGCCAGTTTGGCGCGGCATTCAACTGTACGAGGAGTTAGTCGGTTTGTGGGTCTGTTATTACTGAGGGCGGGAACGACTGTCTGGGGAGACACGAAGAGTACGACGTTGCCAACAGAGGCTGCTGAAGTCAGTAGTCATATTTGCTGTTTCGTGAATTGCGAATCCTCGCTGTCAAAATTACTTCGCCTAGGTCAAAAGAAATAATTCACACATTCACACATGAAGGTAAGTCCTGCTTATGAAACAAATTTTCGGGACGAAATTAAGACAACCAATCTTCAGTATTGAACACTTGCTGCCGTGCAAGTCATATCTCCCTTTTTAATTTACATTTTACAAGTTTTACAACGGCAGTGGTCAGAGTGGAGATTTAGAAAAATTTAGGGTTCAATTTTCGCTATATTTTAGGACATTTTTAGGGTAATAACAAATATTAATAAATACAAACATCGCTATTATGAGCATGTGCTTCATTTATGTCAACTTTGTCAAGAATCTACATCCTCCCTTTATGGAAAAAAAAAAACCTTCGCAGGGATTTTGTTTGCTTAAAGAAAAATCAGGAGCAATTCCTTAGCTTGTTTTATCATAACCCATTCGTGCATTGCGAGGCGGACTGGCCAGGTCGGCTAGTCGGGAATCCCCGACTGGGCCAATTCAAGCATTTGTTTTATTGAACTTAATAGATTTAAATTCACGTGTAACAGTTTTAAAGTCTTAAAATAAATTAAAAACAAACAGGTAATTTACTTACTCTATGTGAAAAAAGCGTTCGGAGACAGGATTCCATTTTTTCCATCCTAAGCAGGGATGAAGTAAAGAGTCGAAGTCCACACGTGCGAATACTTTCCTCTCTCATCAACTTTCTCTCTAGTTTTTAGAGCCTTGGAGTGCCATGGCTCCAACATTGAGGAAACGGGAAGGGTCCAGAAGAATTGGGGTCCAAAACGGCCTGAAAAAAGGCCCGGGACAAAAAATGAGCGTTATAAACTTGTATTTGTACGTCTGTTAAAAAAATTGAAAGGGCCTGTGCCATCAGACAAAGCAGCTCCGGCCCTGCTACGAGGCGTGTTTTTAAAGTAAGTTCCGTTTTTATATAAAAAAGGAACGAGTACAGATAGAGCTAAGTAATTTAGTGCACAAAAATCTACCACCCTTACGCTATTTTTCGACATTGCTCCCGTGATTTTCCAAGCATTTGTCATAGCGTGGTACAGGTTTTTGTATACCTATTCGTACAAAGTTACCGCCCGTTTAGTCAACCATGAGGACTCTTTCAGGGCTTTGGCTGGGGCGTTTTTGAACATCCTCTGGTGTGCCCTCACCTCGCTCGCAGCATCTTTCATTTGTTTCGGCATCTAAAGTCTTTCCAAGGTGGTCTGTGGCACAACAGCAATAATGAGCTCAGAGAACATGTTATTCCATGGCTGACTACACAGGCGGCAATTTTCTATGAATAATTATACAAAAACCTGTACCACGCTATGACAAATGTTTGGAAAATCACGGGAGCAATGTCAAAAAATAGCGTAAGGATGGTAGATTTTTGTGCAATAAATTTCTTTGCTCTATCTGTACTCGTTCTTTTTTTATATCAAAACGGAACTTACTTTAAAAATACGCCTCGTATAAATGCGCAGACCCTGCTTTTGGTTGTTTATATATGAGCTGGGGCGTGCACAAAGGGGGGAGGGAGAAAGGACACTTGTTGGCCCGGTTCGGAGCCTGAAGGGGTCCGAGATTTTTAAATGAGGGGTGAAATATATGTAGGGACGTAGGGGTAAACAATATGGAGAAGGCCTCATAAAAGTCATTTGTGACGGGCCCCAAAATTTCTATGCACGCCTCTGTCCATGGTAATCTTTTGAATATCAACCCCTCCCCCCTTCCCGAAATGAGCAAACTTCTCTCCCTGTTCTCAAGCGATTTTCGTCAAACAGCCAACTTCATACAGACAAAAGGGGGAAATGAACTGAAATCCCAAATTAGAGACCCCAGCTTAAGTGTTGAAATGATACACGAAGTGACTTCCATCTCTTCCCTTTTTTTTAACTCAAAATTAACGATAGATCAAAATATGATAAAATTAATTGAACAGAGAATTGACTTAGTAAGAGTGGGTTTTACAGTTTTCTCAAGTTATCTATACTACTGTTATAAAGAGATAAAAGATTTTTTGTTGGTTTGTATTAAACAGGCTTCAAAATTACTGGTAATCTTTTAACCATTTTTTCACTATAGAAAGCTACATTATCAGTAGGTATCATAGACTATAGTTTATTTCTAAAAAAGTTATTTAATGTTTTATATGCTTTTTAGCAGTTTTTAGTATTTAATTATGTAAATTTTTGCCCACTGTTAAGCGAGAACTGAAATAAATATTTATCCCGTCGCCAAAGAACAATATGAAATTCAACTCTGCTTTCTGTGGTGAAAATTTTCTGCTTTGATGTATTAATTGAAGAGGGATAAAAGGCGAGAGAATAAAGCTTTCATTTATTGAAGCAACGATCTCAATTCGCTTGAAATATTGTGTTAAAAGAAATCGGGTTTCGTTTCTTGCTGGGTTCACGTTAAATGTGTCTTCCTTTCGTCGTAATTGAATCTGAAAGTACCGTACATAGCAACATTTGATCCCGGCTAAAATCATCTGATTCTTGACGTCACTGGCAAGAAGCCATTGAGGATTATCAAACTAATTTGTACATTATTAAAGGAAAAGATGGTCGAATTTGTAAAACGGACAATTTTTATCTCCGTCTGGATAAATCACAACTGGATGTGCACAAAAGATCAGTGGATGATTTTTATCCTTGGCTGAAAGAACAAATCATGTACGCTTGGAAGAATAGTTAATGAAATCAATGCTCAGCTAGAGAGTGGGATTACCGTTTAAACGCTTTCGTTCAAAAGATCGAACTGCTAATCGATCGGAGTTCGCTTCGCTTGCTATTTAACTGGGTTACGGTTGCGTAGCCGTTTTGCGATAAACAATAGTGTTGCGGGATTATTACAGTATTTAAAGCAACTGTTAACATACTTCAATGTCATTTTTGTCTATTTGGCGAGATATTCTTAATTGCAAAGAATTGTTTATAGGAATTTTAAAGGGTGTTTAAGCATTTTAGTTGAATAAAATGTTTTTTTTTTTTACCATGGGTGTGATTTTCGTTTATTCCTAGCGTTAATGTCCAAACTTTTCCCTAACTTTCAATAACCGGGTAGCATTTAAACAACCCTTACTCCGTCAGGGGACCATGTAAAAGTTTTGAGGCCCCTGATTGGCTAAAGCGGAATGACTAGCGCTTACATACGGCGGCCATGTTTTTTCTTTCACCACCGTGAATGAACAAATTTCGTTTTCATTTAATTCACACTTGAATGTAAACATTTTTTTCAATTTCGAATAATGGCTACGAATCTTGTTTGGAAATGAAACTTCCCCCTTTTTTTAGTAACTGTATTGTAAATAGGAAGTGTAATATTATTACTATATGCAGCGACATAAAAAATGTGAAGCAGTGCAATACACGGGTGAAAGAATTTGGACTTCAGACAAATACGAAATGGAATTCAAGGTTTTCAGTTCCTCGGAGAAAGATAATTATGTGTTCGTAAGTACTAATTTTTTCTTTGCGTTTATATTCTAATAAATATTGGTTACGTAAAATTTGATAAAATTACCAATTCATTTATTCATTCCATAGTGCTGCCATCTATGTATGTAATATGTGAAAATTTAAAAATTGCATTAAAATAAAACTGGAAACACATTCTGCTAAATTAAATGAATAATAATCATTGAAACATTATTTTTAATTACTTGATAGAAATTTAAAAAAAAAATGTGCGAAAACTTTTTAGCTGCTATGAGTAATATTTTACTGATTTTATTCATAGAATTTAGGCTATTCATATTTATCTAACTTTTACTTGTATATTTAGAGTAAAACAATTGCATTGTCAAACATTTTTTACTTCCTTTTACAAAAAAGGAAAGTATTGTATTCGCGAAAAAATTTTCACTCAAAAATCGCCCTTAATTTCCATTTTGCTCACCCCCAAATGAATGTTGAGTTTTTTTTTCGATTCGACCACATGCGGAAAAGTGCCTAAGAATGTATAGACACGCGAAATATCCATTTTGACCATCACCCGAGGTAATTACAACGACTTTTCTCGTGACGTCTGTATGTATGTGCGTATGTGCGTATGTATCTCGCATAACTCAAAAATGGTATGTCCTAGAAAGTTGAAAATTTGGTACATAGACTCGTAGTGGGGTCTAGTTGTGCACCTCCTATTTTGGTTGCATTCGGGTGTTTCTAAAGGGGTCTTTTGCACCTTTTTGGGGGGAGAAATCATTGTTAATTTCGATGCAAACTCAAGTGGTGTTATAATTTGGCGGTCACTTGGCGATATATCGCCAGTCTTTTGGTTGCCAAGTTTTGTCGCCAACTTGGCGAAAAAATTTGGCGATTTTTTTTTTTTTTAAATCTGCTTTCAAGGTGGCCATTGCTAGTGATATTTAAAGAGTTAGAGAGAGAATCCCATTAAAATTGCAATAATAGGGAAATAGCATTAAATTGGTGGTAAAAGGAAGTCATGTGATGCACACATCAGCTCGTTTAATTTTTTTTTCATAAATCTGAGTTGCATTCAAGACTAAGTTACGAATACGGCAACTTTTGGAGGGACAAAGTAGTTATAGTAATGCCAATTCTCACTACTTGAATCTTCATTAGTTCATTTGCATTAAGTCTGCTGCAATGTCAAATATTTCTCCAATTATTTCGTGCTGTGCCTACATTTTCGTGAGGGGAAAATTTTCCAAAAGAAAACCGAGCTCCCAAATCACCAGATTAGTTGTATCAACCTGGTGCAGTTAGTACCTTATTCTTGGATTTAACCTGATTTTTTATTGGATTTACTTATTTGTTCAATAGTTTCTAGGAAACATTGTCAGTTCCTTCGTGAAAATTAAAAAAGAAAATAAAATACAAATACAAAAGTGACAACCAGCAACAGGCTCTGGGCCCAGCTAGACTGGTCCTAGTCAATTTACAATCCCCAGTGAAGATCAATGGCCCTCTTAAAACTGTCTACTCCCTTGCTCATTACCACCTCTTCCGGTAAGCTGTTCCAAGGTTCCACTACCCTGCTAAAATGATAATTTTTCCTAATATCCATGTTAGCCTGAGATTTAAATAGCTTAAAACAATGACCCCTTGTCCTGTTTTCAGTGCTAAACTTTAGCCCCGCAACATCTTTCGTTTTAATAAATTTAAACAGCTGAATCATGTCCCCTCGGTCTCTTCTTTGCTCAAGACTGTACATTTTTAGCCTTCTAAGCCTGGAATCATAATCTAAGTGGGAAAGTCCACTTATTAGCCTTGTAGCCCGCCTTTGAACCCTTTCCAATACATTAATGTCTTTCTTAAGATAAGGAGACCAAAACTGAACAGCATACTCCAAATGGGGTCTTACCAAACTAATGGGGTCTTACCAAACCTTTCAAAAAACTCTAGTTGTCCGGCAAAAATAAATGTAAAAATTAAATTAGATACGCCTTCTACAAGAAAGAAAGATGCTTTTGTAAGAGTAAGACATGCTTCAGATGAGTTTTTAAAGTAAAATTTGAGAGTTGTAAAATACTGCTATATTTCAATCTGAAAACAAGAATGCTTAGAGATAATTTAACATGAAAACTGTAAGATGAAAGTTCTTTTTTGATATAATACAGTTCTAATTAGTAAACTGAATGGGCATTCATAATAGAGGCTACAGGCTGTATAATCACCATACGTGATGTAATTATAATACATTTAACTTATAATTGCAAAAAAATGCAGATATTTAATAGTTTACATGTAATATAAATTATATATTTGTAGTGTAACTAAAATAAAAGTTGCTTTGAAGTCATTCTTTCATTTATTTGTTCATTTCAAAAGACAAAAAAAAGGAAACTTTTCTTAAGCTGATCAAAACACGCTAACAACGACGCGTAATCAATTTGAAATATCACATTTAAAGATAAATTTTTAAAACCAAACAAGAAGTTTTTTTTCTGTAAAAATTTTGCAATTTAATTTTTGCTAAATGCTTCTTTGAAGACAAAAAATTCCACTAAATTTAAAAATTAATATTGTTTCTTATTTTTATATCTTGTACGTTTATTTTCCTTATAAGAAAAAAAGTGATGATTAAAACCTAAAATGCATTTGAATACATATTTTTGACTGAATATGAATGACTATATGATGACTATATGAATTTCCTTATTGATTAAAAAAAAAATTTTTTTAATCAAAATATTTAATCACGAAACTAAATTTAGAACTACTCTTCTTAAAATTTTAGCTTAAAAAACACATGCACATTATATATTGTGTTTTCTAATCTTATTAAAACCACTACACATTACCAAACAATACAAAAACTAGTTCAAAAAGTTGTGGAAGAAAATCGTTAGAAGAAACAAATTAAAATTTAAAACAGTCTACACATTAAAATTTTCCAAGTGTTTCAAATTTATATTAATTAGTTTGTGCGAGCATAAAATACTACAATGTATATATAGATGGCAGCACATAAAATTCGTCCCCATTTTTTTCAATTCAAAAAATCAGCAAAGTTCGATTGCTAGAAACTATTTTTAATGAGTAGTATTCAATTAATGCAGAAAGAAATTGTGCAGATTTAAAAGAATAAACAGGTAGTCATTGTTCGAAGGGGAAAAGGAAAATAGATACATTTTAGCGTGAATTGAATTAAAACGAAATTTGTTCATATGTTCATATGCGTTGAACGAACGAAAAACCGCCAGCATGTCCGCCGTATGTGCGCGCAAGTCATTCGCTTTGGCCAATCAGAGTAAGGATTGTTTAAATACAAGTCTAGCTTTATGAAATAGGAATTCTCGGGCTTAAACAAGACTAACAATCATTAGCTTTACACCCTAGCTGTGTGGTGCCCCCATTTGAAGTCAAATTTTGCGAAGTATCTCCAAAAGGGTGGTCTATTTTCGTACTTTTTAAGGAATTCAAATTTGACTCAAATCAAACTGTTCCATCCTTTTCTACCCACTTTTCCGTTTAAAAAAAAAATCAAAAATTTTCTAGCAAGTGGTTAGAAAGTAGGGAAATGTCTTGTGCCCTCAATAGCTCTTGAGGGAGTACAATGAATTAAATTTAGCATTATTGTTTTTACTAAACTTGCAAGTTTTTAGCTATAAAAAAATTGAACTAATGTTTTTTTTTTTGCTTTTTTTTTCCTTTGATTTATGTGAACACATATTTATTTTTCTAAAAATAATTTAAAATTGTGGTTGAGACACTATTTTTCTACTTCATATTTCTTATTTACAGTATACATTAAATATAGTAGCAAGTCTTATACGCCATACTTTTATCGATATATACCATTTATTTTAGTGTTTTAAGACTGCCTTATTGTTTTCATTGAACAGTATAAATAATCGATAAAGTCGCTATTACTACTAAAAAAGTTATGTCAATTGAGCACTGGCTAAAAATTTGAATTTTCAAGTCGACCGTTTACCATTTTATACACTGGTTTGCGAGCTTCAAACAATATTAGAGAACAAGACTAGTACCAAAAGTTTGAATCAATTTCAGCGGGACTTTATCTCTGCAAATATATGGGGTAAAGTAATGAAAGTTTTTGGATATTTAGGATTAAATTCAAAATATTAGGACTTTTAGGATGCTTAGAGCAACTCTTACCTGTGCAATACAGAGGGGACTCCTGGTTTCTTTTTTTTTTTTTAAAGAAACATTCCCACAAAATCAGAAGTTCCATCGATTTAAAAAAGACAGCTAAATTCCTCGTAAAAATCCAACTGAAAGAAAAGAATAAGTTTGTTAAAAATTAAAAATAAAATATTTCAATAAATATTTTTAAATAAAATTTGTTTCAGGTATGTGGTAATGAGATAGGAAAAGGAGTCTGTTGCACCCCTCTTCAGCCCCCCTGAACTGCTTTTAAGGAAATTCTCTGAATAAAACATTTTCTTCTCATTGTGTGTTTTCACTGATTATAAATATAATTACAATATACATTTAATAATCAGATAAATCAATTTAAGTTGAAAATTGAACACTATCTTTTTTAGCATACTTTAAATTTCTGTTTAAGAATTGATGGTTGTTAAAGTAATATTCAATTTTAAAGGTCGTCTTTTCATTTTATAGTATGCATACAACTTTTAGTGTAGTATATATGTGCATATATCTTTTAGTGTAGTGTACTAAGATCGTCTTATTGTTTTCATAAAAAAAGAAAAATCGGAATAAAATGGGTAAAAAAATTTTCAAATTAGGACGCGCAAGAGTCACCCGGACACTAGCTACTAGCTAAAGATTTAAAATCCCGAGACTACCGTTCGCCATTTCATACACTCATTTACAAAAGAAAAAAGTGGCACCATTCCATCATTGGCAAGCGATTTCTTCGACACAACTGCACAAAAGTTTTAATTGGAATTATGAAATGTAAACAATAAGTGAACAAGACTTATTAGAAAAAGTTCAAACTAATTTACGCGAACTTTTTCTTTTGATGAGAAATGTGGTGTGAATAGTTAATATTTTAAAATAGGGGAAACTAGGGAGGTTTGATGCGAAGGGAGACTTTACTCATGAGAATTCTTTTAATGAAGATATTTAGGGAAAATTTTAGTCATATTATAGGTTGACCAGTCGCACAAAACTATTTTGCAGGGATAAGCATCTTCAGAATTATGAGTGGTTTTCAAGAAATTTAGTGTTAAATGATACTACACCTAAAAAATTAATTGGGAAGATTTTGGAATTTTTTTTGATTTTATTCTCCAGTTTTGAGGGTAATGAAAATTTTTTATTTTAAAAATATACATCGTTTAGTCACTTTTCTAGCAACCTATTGATACACAATAGTTTTATACAACTTTAATCTAAGTTGCTAAAAATTTAAGATTAACTAAAGAGAGCTAACTAGGGATCTTTCATCCCAAGCTAACTAGGGAGACTTGACCCAAACACTAATTTGATGTTTTTTCAATGAAAATTCTTTTTTCATAACATATTGAGATTTAGACTTAATGATTTGATTTTACTGATCTAAGTTGCTAAAAATTTAAGGTAAACGAGAGAAAGCTACTTAAGGGGGCTTTGACCGAAGTTAACTAAAGAGACTTGACCCAAAGAATAATTAGATATTTAATGAATATTTTTTATGAGGAGCTAAAATACTGTGATTAAGGCCTTAAGTGCTTTTATTTAAGCAATAATATCGTGAATGTGAAGGGGGAATGTTACTTTACGTAAAGAATAAAATATTTTGGCTTAATAATTTTTTTTTATTTGACAAATAACTAAAATACTAATGATCTTCAAGACCAATGATTTGTTTCTTAACAAAATAACTGAAATATTGTTTAGATCTGAACTGATAAAGTTTTGAATTAGACTTCTGCTTCTCTGCTGATGTGAAATAAGATTAAATTTAATACAGAGTGGCGACAGGAACGGCGAAAAAAGTTCCCTGACTTTTCCCTGATTTAGTTTACTGAATTTCTCCGATTTACGTTACCATTGATAATGGTTTTCTTCCTTTACCCTACCTGAAAGCCATTGCGTATTAAATAAAATGCAGTTTTTAAAACTTTTTAAGCTGTTAATTAAAAATATATTTTGAAAATAAGCTCTTTTTTTTAGTAAAAATAGTATATTAAAATATCTACGCAGAAATATTATAGGAAATCTAGAACAAATATTAGTAACCTGTTAAAAAAGAATTCTAAGAAATTATTGAAACCACTCTTAAAGACATATCTAATCATGATAAAATTAAAAAAGTTTATTTGGAAATAATTTTGAACTGAATTTTCAAGCAGCATAATTGTTGCTGCGAGAATAACAAGTAATTGTGAAAGTATAGAAGTAATGCAGTTTTACTTATGTAAATAATGGACATATTTATGCAAAACAATGGAACCTTTTAACAACAAGTCATATTGAACTATTCTCTAATCAAGAACTTAGGTTTTAATGAAAGAATACAGCATTTTAACTATTAAAAAATAGTGAAAATATTCACTTATGTACACAACTCAACTTCAAATGATTTCATTATTAGTCGAAAAAAAATCTTTTGTAACAAACATTGAAATGTAAAAAAAAAAATAATTTCAAAATTTATAGTGTATGACTTGGTTTTCAAATAAAACAATTTTCAAGACTGAAAAAAACCTTCCTATAATCTAAAGTGACATGGAAAAAAACAAAGTTGATTTTCATTTAACATTCAATTTTACCAATTAAATCGAAAATGCCAAGTAAAATACGTTTTAAGATCTTAGCAGTATCAATAAAAAAAAAAAGATTTTTTCTTGAAATTGTGATTTCAGGACGCTAGCTACTTCAAGACAATGAGTAAAGGCAATGGAGCAAAGTCTTTATGGCAGCTTCCTCTTTGCCTGTAGGGCTGTTTATTTTGCGTATCATGGAACGCCTGGCAGAAAAATTCAAACTACGTAAAATAAACAACTTTACAGACACAGAAGCTTAGGAAGTTTATCCTGTGATTAATAACTTAAGATTCAATACTTTGGCCTTAAGGGGAAAAAAAATGCACAAACATGTATCAGTGTATAATCGCACCTCAATAATTTTACTTTTCTTTAAAAAATAATTGGTGGAAAAGGCATACGAAATAAAGGTATTTAATTTTGCAAAGCAAAAAAAAAAAATTTTTTTTTCCTTCATTTGATCAATTTTCCCTGAATTTTAATTATTTTTTCGAAATTCCCTGATATTTCCCTGATTAATAAAGTTCCCTGACTTTTCCCTGATCTCCCTGATCTGTCGCCACCCTGTAATAAAATCTGTAACATTTCACCTAAAGAGTGAACATTCGTTAATTCACTTCAAGCATCACTTTTTAGAGCAAAAAACACCAAACATGCGTATCAATATCTATAAGTCTTCCTACGGTCAAGTATCCCTAGCTCTAGGGACACTTAACCCATTCTCAGATGTGATGCAAATGTGAAAAACGGAAATTGGGTCAAGTCTGCTTCGTTTTCCCTATTCAGGACAAAACTCGAAATTTTAGGAAAATTGGGACTACACTTTACCCTTGCCAAATCTGACCACCGTTTCCCCAATCGCGTAATACTTTTTGGAAATGGCACCCCCATTTTTTTTTCATGTTTTCGACAGGTCTATAGTTTTTTATTTGGAGGGAAGCAGGGCATTATACATTAACACTCTTCGAGGGGTTAAAGAGTTACGAAGTTCAAAAGCATGAACATTTGGAGCAAGGTAAGGAACTCATGAAAGTATTCCCACTTAAATTAATTTTTAGAACTTCAACACCGATCTTTTTTTCCTGGAGTATGTTTTACAATTTTTTAACTTATTTTTCCGAATGAAACCAGAGTATGGGACTCAATCCCTGTGAGCCCCATGTTTGAAAAATATTTCATGTTGCAAAAAAATTTGTTGTTAAATATTGGAAGCATTGCATTTTGCGCAGTCAAACCGAGATTAAAAGGTTTTGAAATACACCGCAAGGACTACTTGTCAGGCTACCGTCGTTGTGGAGGAATGACATTGCTAATCTCTAATGATTATGCATCTAGCCCAATATCAACACATCCCTCCAAGCAGTAGCTGCGCGTTCACCTTCACTCGTTGTTTACTATCTGTTCTGTTTATATACCACTTTCTTGCGACTTGAGAAGGGTGGAATTACAAACAATTGTAAGCATAATTAATGCTTATATTATAGTATTAAAGTATATTTTTATTTTTAGGGATGCACTGCCCACATTGTTTTACTATATCATGAAGTGATAAACAATGGATCCGGTGCATCCCCAGAAATATAAATATGTACATTAGTGCTACTTTATAAACATACCTAAGTTAATTTTTAATCACATTTATGTCTCGGACTGTTAGTTGAATATTACAGGAAAATTCTTTACAGAAGATCTGCAACGAAACTGACAACGCACAATCATTTCTATGTTTACTTTTTTTTTACAATTTGAATTTTTTTTCGGACATGGGACTCGTTGGCTCAGGTTTCATTCAGAAAAATAAGTTTAAAAAAGCCCTACTAACCCCAAGAAAAAATAACCAATTTAAAGACTTAAAATATTTTAGGTGGTAAAACTCCCAATGAGTTTTAACTTCATCCAAACGATCATGCTTTTGAACTTTGAACCTGTCTACAAACTTGAAGAGTTTTAATGGCTAATATAATGCCCCCTTTCCCTCAAAATAAAAATAATAGCTATGAAACTGTCGAAAACTGGAAGAAAAATTAGGAGGTGGAAGACATTTCCAAAAGTGGGGCGTTATGGGATGAACTGGGCATATTAGGATTCATGGAGTCATTTTCTGTAAGAAACAGCAAAAATGTTATGAGAGAAAATTAGAATTTTTTTTCCTTGCCGCGCAGTGTTATTCATGTCATTGATTTTCCAATAAAAAGAAATAATTACTACCTAGACATTTTACTGTAATTTAAATTAGTTTCCTATTCATTACCGCCAGTGACCTTTTTTGTCGCGAGAAGGTAAAAAGCAGTAATAGCAAAATTTTTACTTTTCATTGTTATGTATTTTTGTCATCTACTTTTATTAAGATTTTTTGTACACTAGTGGTACCCGCCCTACTTTTCCCGTAGTTTAAAATTAAAAGGTCATTCGGTTCGCCTGTATATTTACAAATAATGGATGACGAACTTCTCGCCAATTGGCTATGTTCATTCGCTCTCCCATTCCACGTCATGATAATTTCGTAATTTACTCGTCCATCTTATGATAATTTCGTCCGGAAAATGTTCCTAAAGTTGAAATAGAAAAAGAACGAAATCGAATTTTCGAAAAATCGCTTCGAGGTGCACACCCCCATGCTACAAACTTTGCGCCAAATTTCATGAAAATCGGCCGAACGGTCTAGGCTCTATGCGCGTCACAGAGATCCAGAGATCCTACAGACATCCATCCGGACGGAGAAACTTCTAGATTTATTATTAGTAAAGAAGCTTGCTTATTTGGTTCCCGCTGAAAATAAAGGACAAAAAAAAAGTCGAATTCAAATGTTTCCCTAAAGTTAGTATGGAATCCAAAACTCGTTTCTCCGAGTATCTCAGAAACCCATTTCTGTAGATACTGTTTTTTACCTTCCCACGGCCTTCCCAAAGAAACATCTGGTCTGCTTCTCGCAGCTAGAAATGATAATGCTGAGCTAAATCACTTACACCTTTTTTAGTGAATACGACACCAGGTTTAAATTTTATGATCTCTGCACAAAGATCCTGGATGTATTTTTCTTCTAATTGTAAAATTTTAGTAAAATCTTCCTCCTTCGAGATTTCTATTTCAGTTTGACTTTCTCCTTTTTTTATACTCCAAGTTGCAATCCAAAAGCATTATTCTTGGATTTTTAATATACCGTCGCATTTTTGCATGTGTTACATCTTTATTCAACATAACGCCATCCAAAACCTTTATTGGCAAATATTGAATTTGTTCAACCCCACTGATGGGGTTGAACGGGAAAAGAGGAATTCCAGTTCTTAAATTGTTTTTCATTACATGCAAGTTCCTTTCGAATTTGATACTATTTCAAATGTTCGTCAAAACTGTTCTAAAAATTAAAAATATGATCAATAGAAGAAAATACAGAAAAAAAAAATATCTTCATCACCACTCTCCTCAATGTTTTAAAAACAAGTATTGTTATAAAATACAGTACAGTGAAACCTGTGTAAGTTGACCACTTGCGGTGCACTGCTTTAGTGGTCCACTTAAACAGGAGGTCAACTTATAGAGGTTGAATTTCATGATATAAACTAATTCTGTGCCTGAAAATTGCGGTCAACTGAGACAGGTGGTCAACTTTACAAGTTTTACTGTATTTTGAAACTGCATTGTTGCAGTAACCTAAGCAACTGGGGTAGGGGTACACTGTTAAAAATTCAGGAAGATTTTCTGGTAACTGTTACTGCAAAATTGCATCGCCGACGCATCGCTGATTTTTACGGTAATTTATACCGGAGAAATAAGCGATCCCAGCGCCAACTGGTTGCTGTAGCCTACCGAGGAAACCGTAAAATTTTACAGTAACATTTGATTTTTACGGTAATAGTTACTGGCAACATGGATGCCAGTAAAATTACCGTAAATTTTCCGGAAAATTTTTAACAGTGTAATAATAATGCATATGAGGGGAGAAAATGGAACTTACCCAATTAGAAAACGTAGATATAGTCCCTTATATCTAATTCTGGTCGAGTTTCCACCGATGAGGCACGCAGCTGTCAACTTTGTGGTCGTTTTAATAACTTGAGGATTTGATTTCTAAAGTAAAATGATAAAAAGAAGAAGATTTGTAAT
The DNA here is from genome assembly GCF_026930045.1 of Uloborus diversus. Lineage (NCBI taxonomy): Eukaryota > Metazoa > Arthropoda > Arachnida > Araneae > Uloboridae > Uloborus > Uloborus diversus. Next base: position 255,850,040 of record NC_072731.1, read on the forward strand.
GCAAATACATCTACAAAAATGTTTCTTAAGGCACATTTATGGAATACCGTTTCAGAAAGAAGATTACAAACATCCAAGAAACTTCCGTATTTTTGATACATATATTAGCACTTAATAGGTTCTAAAGCGTGAATAATGCATACAAAATAGTAATAAAGTTTCAATCTAAATTAAACATAGAGAAGCAGTCTAGGTAACACTTAGAATACATGAAATACACCGCCAGCTCAGTCAATTCCAGCCGAGGACTGCAGTTTCGTGCTTATTAGCACTCATCAGCCCGGCATAGGACTAACTGAGCTGGAGGTGGATAACCTCTTAAGGAAGCCAAGAGTGCCAAACAAACTGGTAGCTAATATAGAATTAGCACTGACCAGACGAGTGACCGAAACAATGGTTCGGTTCAACTCTAATATTGCAGGCAAGGCAGGTATATTCAGTAAGTTACTGAGGTTTTCCACCTCCAGCTCAGTTAGTCCTATGCCGGGCTGATGAGTGCTAATAAGCACGAAACTGCAGTCCTCGGCTGGAATTGACTGAGCTGGCGGTGTATTTCATGCCTTAGCCCTGGCTATAGGGCGGTAACTTACTGAATATAACACTTAGAATACCTTGAGTCAAAGTGATCTTAATACAGAGCATGGAATTCATTCAAATAATGTCACACCTAGTAAACATGAGCATCCCTCAAAACCATTTCTGCTCGACTCCTTGGAGCGGTCCTGCTGAGCGCGAAGAAGGTTCTATGAATATTCTATTCTATTAACTTTAAACACTAAAACGTAATCAATTCCAAATCTCATTGAGGTACATTAGATTACCAAATTTCGTTTAAATACTTGTATACTATCTTTAGACGGATAGCTTTCATCTTTAAGTATTTGATTCCACACCCCAATCCCCCAAAAACTTCTTTGTGCCAAAACATAGACCTTAAAAGTCCCCATGGGAGTCAAATTGCATCTTTCTTTTTGGAAATCCTTGAACTTTTTTTTACTTCCCTTTACAAAAAAGTAAGTATTGTATTCGCGAAAAAATCCACTCAAATATCGACCTTAATTTACATTTTGCTCATCCCCGAATGAATGTTGGGTTTTTTTTCGACCCGGACCACACGTGCATGTGTACCTAAGAACGTATAGACGCCTGAAATGTCCGTTTTGACGATTCCAGAGTTAATTACAACGAGTTTTCTCGTGACTTCTGTATGTACGTATGTGCGTATTCATGTATGTATGTCGCATAACTGAAGAACAGTATGTCCTAGAAAGTTGAAATTTAGTACTTCGACTCCCAGTAGTGTCTAGTTGTGCACCTCCCTTTTTGGTTGCATTTGAGTGTTTCTAAACGTGTTTTGCATCTTTTTTGGGGGAAATCATTGTTAATTTCGATGCAAACTTAAGTGGTGTTATAATTCGGCGGACACTGGCGATATATCGCCAGTCTTTTGATCGCTAAGTGTTGTCGCCAACTTGGTGACAAATTTGGCGTTTTTTTTTTTTTTTTTGAAATCTTGTTTTAATTTGGCCACCTTTGGTGATATTTAGAGAGTTAACTATTGAATCACATTGAAATTTCCAATAATGGGGGAAACAACATTAAATTGGTGTAAAGGGAAGTCATGTGATGCACACATCAGCTCGTTTCCATATGGGAGTTACTCTGAAAAGGAAAAAAACATAGACTAATAATAAGAGTAGACCGAGCTTTCTCATTCTTGCTGATAAAGAAAATGGTTCATAGATGTATCATGTGACTAGTGGAAGGGCTTGGCGAAGACTTTGGCAGCATGGTTGCTAGATGGCAGCATTATCTATAGTCTGGCACTCGACATGTATTTTAAGACAATGTGTTTTCATTAAAAAAAACTTCCAGGTGCAGAGTTTGAACTGTTTTTCTTTTAGTTATGCATTATTTTGACATTAGTAATAGTTTTTGATCAGTTTTCGGTAACTTTTATTTCATTTGGAGCTGTCAGCGTTGGCGTGAACGAAATGGCGTAAACGTTTTGCGTTAACGCAAAAATGTACTAATCGGTATCTTAAATTGAAACTGTAGGTAAAAATCTTACCGTTTGCTGATTCCTCTTGGTCGCTTGCATCTTTCATTGCTTAGAGAGTTACTGAAATTGACTAAAGAAAATGCACAATACTATCTAAACAAAAAACTCACTACATTAACAAAATATTTACAACTTAGAATAACAAATTTACAAATCGGACTCCATAAAAGATCATTCTTCCATGTTCCATCCATTCTATTTATTTTATTTCTCGCGGGCATTGATCGTCTGCTACGATCAACGCCCGCTGTTGCTAGGATATCCACCAGTCACATGGTTTGGTTTATGAGCAGCAAAAGGGTTGCCATAGCTCGGTCTACTCTTATTATTAGTCTATGGAAAAAAAAAGGACGATGTGTTCAAGATACGCCTGAAAAGCAAATCGAATGACTACACCGCATCTTTTGGAGCGTTCGGAACCAGATCACAATCAGCACAAGTGCAAATGAAGAGTCAAATTGAACATTTTTGTTTGAGCGAGTCCTTGCATTACCTTTTTAGATACGGCAGTGACATTCAACTGGAGAACTACACAGTCACCGATACAGTGATAAGTCTCCAAAACCCTTTAATAATATTCCTTTGTGGGATTTATTTATGTAATGAGCTTGGACTCTGCACTACTCTGTTAGAATGCCCCCAAAAAAATGTTCACGCGCATTCAGATACAATCACAGAATCACGTACTGAAACGAACATTTTCCCGGAAACTGTCAGAATGCTTTTACTGTCCCATAAACGGGTAGATCCGCCGAAACTCAAAACCCTGAGACGGGTAACGGATGCTTTGCATTTTTTCGCAAGTGGGTTCTTTAATTTTTAGAAAGTTTTATATGGGCTAATTAAAAACAAATGAAATACGAGGCATGTTTTTAAAGTAAGTACCGTTTTGATATAAAAAAAGAACGAGTACAGATAGAGCAAAGAAATTAATTGCACAAAAATCTACCATCCTTACGCTATTTTTTGACATTGCTCCCGTGATTTTCCAAGCATTTGTCATAGCGTGGTACAGGTTTTTGTATACGTATTCATAGAAAATTGCCGCCTGTGTAGTCAGCCATGGGATAACATGTTCTCTGAGCTCATTATTGCTGTTGTGCCACAGACCACCTACGAAAGACTTTAGATGCCGAAACAAATGAAAGATGTTGCGAGCGAGGTGAGGGCAGACCAGAGGATGTTCAAAAACGCCCCAGCCAAAGCCCTGTAAGAGTCCTCATGGTTGACTAAACGGGCGGCAATTTTCTACGAATAGGTATACAAAAACCTGTACCACGCTATGACAAATGCTTGGAAAATCACGGGAGCAATGTCGAAAAATAGCGTAAGGATGGTAGATTTTTGTGCAATTAATTTCTTTGCTCTATCTGTACTCTTTCTTTTTTTATATCAAAACGGTACTTACTTTAAAAACATGCCTCGTACAATACAAAAAAACATTTTATTTCTGTTTCGGCATCAGTAATATAATTATACAGAGTGTTCCGTTTTAACCTGCAAGACTTCTATTTTCGCAACTGTTAGTCCTACTAGATACGTACTTTCAATTGCAAAAATGTTCAAAATCAGATGCAGAGTTAAGGTATTGAAAGTTCGAAGCGAAAATAAAAACGAGCTGATGTGTGCATCACATGACTTCCTTTTACTCCAATTTAATGTCATTTCCCCATTATTGGCAATTTTAATGTGATTCAATTGTTTACTTTCTAAATATCACCAACGTGGCCAAATTGGAACCAAATTTAAAAAAAAAAGAAAAAATGCCAAATTTGACGCCAAGTTGGCGATAAATTTTGGCGACCAAAGGACTGGTGATATATCGCCAAGTGTCCGATAAATTATAACACCACTTAAGTTTACATCGAAATTAACAATGATTTCCCGACAAGGGGGGCAAAAGACCCCCTTAAGAACATCGGAATGCAACCAAAAGGGAAGGTGAGCAACTAGGCCCCACTAGGAGTCTACGTACCAAATTTCAACTTTCTAGGACATACCGTTTTTGAGTTATGCGAGATACATACACACATACGCACATACATACGTACGTCACGAGAAAAATAGTTGTAATTAACTTGGGGGTCGTCAAAATGGACATTTCGGGTGTCTGTAGGTTCCTAGGCATATATCAACGTGTGGTCGCGTCGGGGAAAAAACTGAACATTCATTTGGGGGTGAGAAATATGGAAATTAAGGCCAATTTTTGAGTCAAAATTTTTTCGCGAATACAATACTTCCTTTTTTGTAAAAGGAAGTAATGAGTAAAAAATTACAAAATTTAACTTTTTATTCGGGTCCTTGGTCCCTAACTTATATTAAGGGAAATAATCTCCATTGAAAAATAATTTCAACACAAAACATTTGACAATAGTATGACCAAAACACAAGGAGATATTCGAGTTCAAAGTTTTAAGGCACCATATAGAAGATGAGATTTGATCTTATCGTCCTTTCAAAAGAATGACAGGTTGTAGTAAAAAAACAAATTATTTATATTTTTCAATGCGTTTCAAAATCAAATGATATGCCATGATACGCAAAAACACACTACAAAACCTCAATTTAAAAAATCGCACTCTATGAACACATAATTTTAAACCGTTGTTTGCTACATTTTCTCCAAAAAGGCGTTATGGACGGCGACCGTAAAGTGGTGTAAGTCACAAAACGTTGCGTTGCATATCTCAGTGAATATTGATAGGTTTGCCCCAACTGCAGACAAGTCACAAGTATTCGATCAAGTTCAGTACAAAAGCATAAACTAGTAAAGCTCTACTTCTTTACTTATACTGTTAATAATATAAAATTAATGTTGGTAGTAATGGTATGAAATGATTCGTATAAAATGTGACATAACTACTGGCCCTCTTCCAAGAGAGTCGCACTTTCGTCTAATCCTTACAGTGTCTTTTCACTTTCACTATTAACACAAATATCCTTAGTTCTAGGTTTGCTGATGATTTCGACTTCTAAAACTTTAAAAAGTCAGACTAACGACATCTAACTTCAGCTTTAGCTTGCCTCCAACTCTGCGACTCCTACGCTCGGGCAAAACTGCGGATCGGTTCAAAAATGACCGACTCCGAGTCTTCTTTACTAAAAATAAAGCTGAAAGTCTCTCTGTCCGGAGGATGTCTGGATGTCTGTAGGATATCTGTAGGATGTCTGTGACGCGCATAGCGCCTAAACCGTTCGGCCGATTTTCATGAAATTTGGCACAAAGTTAGTATGTAACATGGGGGTGTGCACCTCGAAGCGATGTTTCGAACATTCGATGTGGTTCTTTTTTTATTCCAATTTTAAGAAAAAAAAACTATCATAAATTACGAAATTATCATAACGTGGAACCGTAACATGGGCACAAGCCAATTGGCGAGATCCGAAATTATCATAACGTGGAACTGTAACGTCGGTACAAGCCAATTGGCGAGAAAATTCACCATACATTATTTGTAAATATACAAGCGAACCAAAAGACCTTTAACTTTTTCTATTACGGGCGAAGCCGTGCGGGTGCCACTAGTTACTAATAAAGCTCAAAGTCTCTCTGTCTGGATCTCTGTGACGCGTAAGCGCTTAGACCGTTCGGCTGATTTTCATGAAATTTGGTACAGAATCAGTTTTGGAGCATGGGAGTGTGCACCTCGAAGCGATTTTCGAAAATTCGATTTTGTTCTTTTATTTCAATTTTTAAGAACATTTACCGGAGCAAAATTACCATCAGATGGACGAGTAAATTACGAAATTATCATGACGTGGAATGGGAGAGCGAATGAACATAGCCAATTGGCGAGAAATTCGTCATGCATTATTTGTAAATATACAGGCAAACCGAATGCCTTTTTAATTTTCAACTACGAGCAAAGCCGTGCGGATACCACTAGTTAAGTCTAAAATCAGTCTCCGAAACAGCAGCCTTGGTTAATTTCAACTGCTCGATGAAAAGTCGTATGTTTTCAGGTTCTAAAACGTTATACATCATCTTTCAATTTCGAAAACTGACTCGGAATTTTTTCCTGTGAAAACTAATGCACATCACTAGGACAAGTTCGATAGATATGCTTTTAGTTTCAGAAGGTTACATAACATTTTTTCTTTTGTGCTATTTTATTTGTCTTTATTTACTGCAGCAAGTAACGTTAAAAATATACAATGAAATTTTACAGATTATATGGTAAATTGATACTTAATAAATAAAAGTTATGACATTTTTTGCTTCTGATATTTTTTTTTACTTATTTGAAATGGTTACTATACTGTAACACCTTTAATCAAGTAAAACACTGCAGTTATTAAGAAATTGGGTAGTTCTTAATTTACTAGAAGCGAAAATCGGCACGGAATCAAAGATATGTTTGGTTGTAAAATTTTAATGTTTTTTTCCTTTCTAAAAGAAACATTTTTATGTTTTTTTTTTTTTTAACACAGGAAAAAAGAAAGATTTTTGAAAGTATTAACTCTGACAAGAATAAAACAAAATAGCTAGCTTTTTTACTCAAACGCATACTCTAACTTTTACATCAATACATCTCCAAAATCTTCAAGCTTCCTTCATCGGTAGCAATAAGCTTAGAGAAATGGAAAAAACTATTCTATAGAGAGAAAAAAGGTTAAAGAGAAAAGTGCTTCAATGTTACGAAAGCACACACTTAAAACCGAAAATTCTCTTTCAGGCATTTGTTTCTCCAATTTATCCTTTCTGCAATTTATTCAAACACAGTAACACTACTTTCGTTTATTAGCTTACTAGTGATACCCGCACGGCTTCGCCCGCAATAGAAAAATCAAAAGGTCTTTTGGTTCGCCTGTATATTTACAAATAATGTATAGTGAATTTTCTCGCCAGTTGGCTTGTACCGACATTACGGTTCCACGTTATGATAATTTCGTATCTCGCCAATTGGCTTGTGCGCATGTTACGGTTCCACGTTACGATAATTTCGTAATTTATGATACTTTTTTTCTTAAAATTGGAATAAAAAAAGAACCACATCGAATTTTTTCGAAAAATCGCTTCGAGGTGCACACCCCCATGCTACATACTAACTTTGTGCCAAATTTCATGAAAATCGGCCGAACGGTTTAAGCGCTATGCGCGTCACAGACATCCTACGGACATCCTACAGACATCCAGACATCCTCCGGACAGAGAGACTTTCTGCTTTATTATTAGTAAAGAAGATAAGCATTCATAGCATTTCATGAAACAAGGGAGAAATACTGAAGAACATTTTTGTTAATGGTTAGGAAATATTGCAAAGTAATATTAGGTAATACTTATTTGTTTTTAATAAGAGACATTTCATATTATTTTGACGTTGCAACAGCTTTTTCTACGCGCATTTTTTTACACAAAATATTGCATGCACCGCAATATCCTATCTAAACAATAAATTTCTTTGCGCATCTGTCTGGGTGTCTGTAACCCTATCTCATCCTGATTGACAATGGTTACTATGTCAAAACTAATACCGTTGGATTTCGAACATCCCGGTGAAGCCATTCGATCCTGTCTCACCCTTCTAAACCTTAAGGGCCAGAGACAAGGGGCCGGACATCCAGGGGTAAAAAACATTAAAATCATCAATTTGAAACCCCCCCCCCCGCGGAGGGTGCCTAGCAAAGCGAGCAGGGAACAGAGCCCCCTAGTGTATGAAGGAAAAAGTGAAGCAATGTCCAAAATAGACATCAGGAACACGCCTTCATACCTGTTTATTATAAAGACAAGATACAAGAGAAGAGTGTAAAGCACTTACTTTTATTACTTTCATTATCCATGGAAGCTTTTTTTATTCCATCATTGTCAGCTTTTTCTTAAACTCAGCAAAGGATTTGAAGAATGTAAAAAACAGAAGAGAAAAAGAATTATCAATCATTGAAAAAGAAAGTAACAATAAACAATATTCAAAGTAGACTATTTTCTTTTGCATTTACTTCAGTCTAATTCTCTACTCATTTAGATCAGTTACAAAGCTACAATCTTTATATTGCCCTGAAACCATCTGAAAACCATTTTCTTGAGAATCTTCGAACGTCTGCATAATTATTAAAACGTTCTCGGCGTTTGTAAAATAAGTTGGCCTTTAAAGCATTTTTTTTCAAATCATTTCTTTGTTGATATAAGAAATTGCGTTACTTAAATCAGCAGAAACAATTTTCTATATAGAAACCAAAAGTTAGCCAGAACAAATCTTCCATTTATTACAACTGTCATTCCTACGCTCATTTAACAAAAACTCAATCATTTATCCATACATACATTCTGTGCATCTTTTAATCTTTCCATACATTGCAACATCAGTTTCACAAACATTCATACATTCAGTCCTTCATTTGTTCCATAAACAACCACTTTAGATCAGTCATTGGCTGATGGTACCACGTTACCATCAGTCAATGACTGATCTAAAGCGGTTGTTGATCAGGCACTCGACTTCAGCGGCCTGGCGATTGGTAAGTTTTACAGTTCATGCGGGAAAAACCGATTGAATCCATCGTGCCACCCAAAGCTGTTCCGCGAAAATAAGCAACGAGACCAGTGAGCTGCTCTCTGGATGGGCGACTCGGGTGCTTGCAAGAGAGAGTGCAGGTCGGGACGGGGTTCAAAAAGAGAGACGTGCAGCCCTCGAACTGTCAAACGAGGAAAGTGGGATTGGTTGGAAAATGGCACAAGTCCTGATAATCCCATTCTCCTGTTCTGCGAAAGAGCATTTTGATGGCGAAACCTTCCTAATAAAAAAAAGTTCATGTTATTTGATAGAAACTATCCAAAACAGACTGGTATAGTGTGACTCTGATACGTTTAGCTTTGACCTTGACAATGTTTACCTCTTTCTAGACATTCAGAGAAAAAAAAGAATCCGTTTTCTCGCGAATTTGTATTGCAGTAATTTTGAAAAGCTATTACGAAAGTAATACTGCGCAGCGCCCATGCCTCTTCCCAACATGATCTCACCCAAGGGGGGGGGCAAGGGGGGCAACTGCCCCTCTCCTTCTAAACTAAACAAACATTTGAAATAAAAAAAAAGATAACTTTAAAAAATTGCTTAATTGACCGTTGCTTCATAGTTCTTAATTTACCAGTTAAAAAAATACAAAAAGGATATTGCTCTAGTATTTTTTAAACTGGTTTTTAAAGTGCGTATTCCTTCTTTAGAATGTTATTGAAAAGGGAAGGTTCTTACTGTTATGTGTTAAGACTGCTTTGAGGGCAGCTTCAGAAGCACTACCCTTTTCCACTAACTTCCCACAGCAAACGAGTTTTGCTTTTCACAATCGCTTTCTCCATGCACTTGGGGGAAAAGTTTAAATTCCGATAGGTATCCCCCTTCTCACCCTAGGCCTGTTATTTCATAATTTTCCTGGGAGGCGGGGTATATACTCGGTACATTTTATATAGAAAACCAAAATACAAATATAAATGCGTAGTTATATAGTATACAAAATCTGGGGTGGGGGAAGGGCAACTGACACGCCCCCTGGTTGCCCAGGTGATGAGTCTGCCTCCACGTACGCCCTTCCTTCCCAATTTCCTCTACAAGAGGGAAGCATTGTCAAGGTCATAGCTCAACTTATCAGAGGCATACTATACTTCCATCATGACGAGCCAATCGCTCACGTAAGATCAAATTCCCCCCCCCCCCCCGCTGGAACTGAGTGCATTTTCCCCTACTCTAACACTCCACCAGGCATTAACCTAACTTGAATTATTGATTTAAGAAACCAAATCTAAAATTTCGAAAAAGTATTGTTCACTTCACATTACTTTTTTCAGTTAGGATTGCAACATTTTAAACTGAAATACATATTTATGTACATTTCCTTCAATAAAAGCATTGTGCTCCCGATTGAACAACTTAATTCGATGCTCTAAATGCTTCCCAAAAATTTGAAGTAATCACGTTTGGCTGTTTTCTGAAATAACCGGTTCAATATCTTCTGTTAAACGTATAAGGTATCCACAATGAATAAGGGCAGCTTTGTGTGATTCTCAGTCAACTGCTGTCTTCTTTTAATTTGGCTCATTTTGACTAATTTGGCTGCGCATGCGGATATGTAACCAATAATCACTTTATTACTTCCTTTTACAAAAAAGGAAGTATTGTATTGGCGAAAAAATTCCCTCAAAAATCGGCCTTAATTTCCATTTTCCTCACCCCCGAATGAATGTCGAGTTTTTTTTTTTTCGACCCTATCACATTTGGATATATGCTTAGTGACGTACAGACACCCAAAATATCCATTTTGACGACCCCCGAGTTAATTACAACGAATTTTCTCGTGACGTCCGTATGTATGTGCGTACGTATCTGGCATAACTCAAAAACGGTATGTCCTAGAAAGTTAAAATTTGATACGTAGACTGCTAGTGGGGCCTAGTTGTGCCCCTTTGCTTTTGGTTGCATTCGGATGTTCCTAAGGTGGGGGGGGGGGGAATCATTGATAATTTCGATGTACTCTCAAGTTGTGTTATAATTTGTAGAACACTTAGCGATATATCGCCAGTCTTTGGTGGCCAAGTTTTGTCGCCAACTTGGCGACAAATTTGGCATTTTTTTTTATTTTTTTTTTTTAAATTGGGTTTCAATTTGTCCACTGTTGGTGATATTTAGAGAGTAAACAATTGAATCACATTAAAATTGCCAACAATGGGGAAATGACATTAAATCGGAGTAAAAGGAAGTCATGTGATGCACACATCAGCTCGTTTTATTTTACTTTGATGGAGACACAAAATGGAACACGCCATTTAAAGTCCATTCTTATGTGCAGAAGAACACAGACACTTAAATAACAAACCCTCACAATCCCAGATAGCGTCCGTCATTCAAATTTTTCAACCACTTGTTGGTTTTTCCTTTCTGCCGTACGAAAACTGATTTTCGGCCTGCATTGTTTTGTCGTATGCGACACGGAAAATTGCATTTCTCGGTTTCTTCGCCTCTTTTGCTGCTTTCTTACGAATTTTAAATACCAAATATGACATAGAAATGGCAATAGATTTCCGTCATTTGCAGTTTAAAAATCTAGTCTGACAGAAAAGGAGGGTGTAGTGCCCCAAACCCCCATTCTAAATATGTATGTTGATAAAACTTATAGACGGCGCATTTTCGAGCAGAACTAGTAAGAATTAAACTGTTAAGACTATACGCATTTATTCATTCTACAGGACGTACTACTTTCTCATGCTGTTGAAAAAACAGGACTCACGACTGCTCTGTAGCTAGGAACGGGTTAATTGAGAATGAGCCTATTTATATTTCAATTACCGCAGAAAAAGAATATCTACAAATGGTTACATAGTAACTAATCTGTACTGAACTTCAGACATTTTTGTTAGCTTCATATCGACACATGTTTTACTAAAATGTCTAAATTGAACATTTTAAATTCAAGTGACGGTCTATTCGTAGTTACGCCTGTTATAATCAACATCCGTTTATTTTTAAATTCTAAGCAATATGATTTCAATTTATGTATCGTATTCGATACTAAACTAAGCAGAGTTAGCAATACCTTTGACAAAAGTTTATTTTCTTTTTCAAATATGCGTGCTTTTTGTTCAAGCTTCAAAAAAATTCCAAAATGTAAATTTGTTTCCAATCACTAAAGGTTCCTTTATATGTCACTTAAATCAATAGGGAAGAATTTCAAACGTAATCCCCATAAAGGGAATATTAATGTGATATAGAGGAATATTCCTCAGTTTTGTGCCAAGGAGTTGAAGATGACCTAGTCCCGAATCCCTAAACAGTGCGTCATGTACGTAGGACATAATTGCAATGTAATAAGAATGCGTATGTATTTTGTATTGCTATGACATTGAAGCAATCAAGAAAGAAAAGGTGTATAGTCAAACTAGCTTTAACCCCATCTGTTTCTTCTCTCTCCTTTTCAAAATTAGAGCTTTTGTCATCAGTTATGCTACGTAACTGAAGTAGGAAACAAAATCTCATGGTGCGTCTCTTGAGAAAATAAACATCTTGGATACCTACCGAAGAAGAACAAGCTCTACTTATTCATCCTTTGCTGACTTGATTAAAGCGTTAAATTATACCTTTAATAAGGTCCACTTTGGATGTCGGTTAATAAGTTACGGCTACTCAACAAAAAGTTTCTATTCTTCCGAGATTCGTCAACTAAAAAACCAGAATTCTGTGATACTTGAATCAAAACACTCGAAATTCGGGATTCGTCCATTAAAAATACCCGAAAGTCAGGAGTAGCTTCAGAAATCTCTCGCTCCCGATACAAATAACACAGATTTTCAATCTTTCGCATTATGGGGAAACGAACTCGACAACTTTTTGTTGTAAATGGGGTAATAGTAAGAAAAATATTCCGCTCTTGATTGGAAAGATTTCCAGATCATCTCATCCCGACAAATCCACCTGTTGTTATTTGTCTCTAAGATCTAAAAGTACGAAAAAATGCGGAAGAAATAGATGGATCCGCAGAAACCTCTACTCATGACCAATTTTTTTTTACGGAAAATTGGTAGGAAGAAGCGAAAGCTTGAGTGGCAAAACAATGTACATATGGAATCTAAAAATAGTATTATCTATACCAGAATTGCCCTTTTTTTATTTACATTAATTATTTAGCACATTTTGTTTTCCCCAAGAGAAACATTTTATGCTTCAAAAGTTAGAATCAGCTCTGCAGAGGAAGACACTTTGGAAATTCTTCACACCCAATATTATTAGAATATTGTATACAAGTATTGATATGTAATTTTGTGACAAAATTTTAAAAGTACATCCTTTAAAGTCAATTTTTTAGTGATTACTCTTAATAGTGATATTTAACAATGATGTTACTTTAATTCGCCATAAAAATTCACTAAAACAAAAAAATCGGTTTTTAACTATGCAAAATTTTATTGAAAATTTTGGATAGGATTATTCCACCTTGTTTTCCAGTTACTGTCTACCAGTTGATTTGTACTAGCAATACGTATTCGATTCATTTAATCTTAAGAAACAATATAATTTTGGTGAGGGAATTTCAAAAGTTTATAAATTTTTAAAACAATTTTAAATTAACGTTATGTAGTAATTGTAAAATGGACACTACATTGATTAATTCTCTAACAAATTTTGTGAGCTGTCCTTCAATATTAAAGTGAGATAGTTTGTGAGTTTGCTTTTTCAAAATTATTAAAACTTTTTGCAAGCTTTCTCTCCTCAACTACAGGATCCCAGAACCCCTGGAGAGAACGCGATTAACTAGTTCCGTATTTTTTGACACCGTGATTCTCGCGACAACGAAAAAAAAGTATTCCGTTTCAAGTGTGAAAAAAAAAAATAAGTAAACATGATATTTAAAGATTTTTGACGATACCGTATAGCAGAACAGTTAGTGTAGGAGCAGTATTCAATTTATATCGAATAAAATTTGAATTTCATTAAAAAAAAATCCCAAATATTGCAGTTTGAAACAGTGTCATTCCGGAGAAGATATCCGTGATATCCGAAACTCATGATCAAGCTTTTTCTGACATTTTCAATGACATTTGAAAGGTGAATGGAGATCCAGTTCAGAAGAAATTCTATCATCTGCATATGTACGAAGAGCTAAAAAATTACCTCTTACAAATGATTTAAACAAAAACAATTTTTGAAATATCGCGTAAATTTTATTACCTGATTAAAGATGACCAGCCCTGCCTACACGTCTCACGATTGTAGATACTCATGGACTTGAAGTTTTCAGTTGTATGGGCGGGAAAACAGATTATTCGAAAGAGTGTCTTATCTGAATAAACAGGCCTTTTTTTTATCTGTTTATAATCAGCCTTGCTCTACCGTTTGCGACACTGGTAAAGAAACCTTCTCATTAAATGATCAAAATATTCGGGGAAAGCTTGGGGCAGTTTAGGTCAAATTAGCTCTAATAGTTGCAAAAAAAAATATGTAGCAAAGATATCCTAATGTGTTCAAATAGAAACATACTGATCTTAGTTCCAAATGGATACTTTTCTTTAAAAGAATAAAGTTGGTCCATTTACAATACACCCACTTGAAGTGTGAATCACATTACTAAAAAAATATCTACAAATATTCACATGGAAGTCGAGATCATATAGGAAATGTGAAATACAATTCGAATAATCTTTCGCTGTATGTTATTTACACAAAATATTTGAGGTAGGGTCCTTAAGACTAAATTGTACTATTTTTGTATTGATATTGCTTGATATAGCTCAACTCCGTAATGTCGCTTAAACTCTAAATTAATTTCCCCATTCGGTGCACCTTTTGTAGTCCCATTGGTTATACTCAAGAAGCTATATAGCATTGCGAAACAACTCGAAGAATAGGAGTCTTAACTAATGGCTTCAAATGCTAACGGTCGTTATATCGAAGCAGCATAGAATGAGTTTAATCTCATTGGTACCTTTCTTCCAGTTCTGTTGCATTAATTTCTGTTAAATTTTAACTCAATGCGTCGCGCGACGTTTTGTTTTATACATAAAATGTTCAATACTTTCTTTAAAATTATTCAACGGTGATACACTGCACACTTGCAAAAATTCTGAAAGAAAAAGTGAAATAATGGCTTAGGCGAAATGAGTCAAACTATATTTTGAGCTATATTGATACTTTGCGCGTAACGGTTTGTACCCAACTTAATCACACAAAAACTTTCGAATGTTAAAAGCACGTGGGTTCACTTCCTTGACTAGCAGCTTGTTGTACTGATTTAGCCTGAAGTGTTTCAAAATCTTGTATCCTACCTTTTTACTTAGTTCATTCTCAACTTTTTTTTTTAAGTATCCCTGACTAAATCATCATCGTAAGATAAAAGAGCGTTATATGAGGCTGGCATAACTCATGCAAAACTTGACGAATACTGTTCTAAATTCGATTCAATAATAACCTAGTTTCACCTATGCACAGTTAAAACTGAATATATTATTTTAAACTGTTCAACATTCGATGACGCAAACATGCCATGATTAACTACGCAATAAGTTTGTTGCGTCTCAAATCGGGATTTGCGCAAGAGAGAAAAAGGTACCAAGCGTTGTTGACAAGATTTTTTTTCTTTTAAACCATCTGAAACACATTTAATTATTATCAGAACTAACATTTTCCTGTACGCTAACCAATTTCGTTGCCTAAAAGGTGTGACTGCTTTACGCGAGCCTTGATGATAGACAAACTAAAAATATTGAATGAATAACCATTCGAAGTGACACATGAAAGGAATCCACAAGTTTTTTTTTTCTCAGCATTTATACCATTGTTTAATTTTTAACTTGCTTTGGGACACCTGATGTAAACTATTTAGTGATTGTGCGTCTGAAGACTTACAATTTCTACAACGTAATTTTGTTCTGAATCCAACGAATCAGTTAAATAAACTGATTGTTGCTAATTGTTTAGAACATAAAACCAGTATAACATATTTGTAATTAGTTTGCTGTTTATTTAAATGTATCAAATTATAATATATTTGAAGACAAAAGTTTAGTACTTGAACCACATAAGTGAAAATATCTACTTTATTTCTTTACCCAGAATTGTTACATGGTTACTGTCCGTTTAGGGGATTTCCACAAAGGATGTCACCTTAAAGGGGAGGAGCAGGTAACTAGAAGTGGTGCTGCCGATGGATGGTAAAGCGCAGTATGTGCAGCTGTGAGTTTTTGAAATATCAGGAAACGCGTTTCGGATTCCACACTAATAGGGAAGGGCTGGAATTTTAGGTTTTGTTTCAAGGTTTATTTACATCGGAAAACAATTAAGCAAGCTTGTACAATAAAGCTAAATTACAATAGATGAACGAAAGTGCAAAAAACGGAAAATTTGTGACATCGCGCATCTTACATGAATATATTTATGAAAAATCGAGGGATATGTGACAAAAGGGAAGGGGTAAGGTCAGGTGTGGCAGAAGGGGAAGGAATCAAAACTAATGCGAAAAGTGTGAAATCTATGAACAGTACCTTATTATAAACACAATCAGGTTTCCTGACGACAGTGCTCTAAGCGGCAGCTCGGCGAGCCATAGTACTCACCCTCAAAAGCGGTCTGAAGCATGAAAATGATTACTTTTTCCCCTTTTTCAGATTAATTAAAATCGTTTGAATGGTTTGATATTGAATGAAGTTATCAAACCCAGTGCAGTTAAAGCATCATATGAAAAAAGGGAGACAAATCAATAAAGCATTTAAACGTTCTTTGCCCTCCTCCCCCCTTGCAAGTGTCATAATGAAACACATTCTTTAGAATAAACAAGGTTTGAAGAAAGCTAAATATTATGTAAGCCTGAATTGTAAAATCTCCTAGAAATAAACAGAGCATAAATTAACAGCTGCTGCCGGAAAAATGCAGAAAAAAATTAATCCAAGTAGTCATTACTGCAGTTTTTCCGTGAAAAATATTGTTAAAACATTTCTGGCACTTTTAATATTCTTATTAATAGAGACTGCTATAAGCTGAACTCCATTAATACTTCCTAGTACCAAGTAAAAGAAAGTATTGTAATCAAGAAATTATTTCACTCAAATTTTGGCCTAACTTCCAGTCCACTGAATGTCAAATCGTTTTGCCCATTTTCCGCACGTTCGATGGACCATATATCCGTAAATGAATACATACATAAAGTAGTTATGGGCAACACAATGAACCATTTTGACCTTCCCTGAGTTCATAAGAAAGATTCTTCTCGGTTCGCCTGTATGTACGTAAGTAGGATCTGTATAGAGCCTAGTTCCCCGCCTCCGTATTTCGTTACACTCTTTCTCTTAAAGAAGTTTCTTCTCTGTGTCACATCAATGTTTATTGCAATGCAGACTTAAATAATATTATAGTTTGAAGACCACTTAATGACATATCAAACTATAATTGAGGGAGTGAGAAATAAAAGGATAAAAGTGACAAAATTAAAAATTTGGAGATAAACCAGTACAAATGATAGAACATCTAATCTGCTTTGGGGCAAGGAATATACTAGTAGCCCTAGTAGGTGCTGCAGTACAGCATGATTCAGATTTTTTTTTTAATTTAAAGGCTACCTACGATACGAACGCGCTTTACTCGAAACTTAAAATAGTCCACTTACATTCCTTTGCTTCTCACTGCCTCATTGGGCATTCTCATCACGCATAAAATACATTTTGCTAAAAGATTGCATATTTTTTTATTTATTTATTTATTTATTTATTTTGTAATAAAGAGAATGCTATGCATTAAAGGTTGTGTTAAACAATTTTGATGCCAGTTACGAATTCAGGAAAAATGGTACATAGAAAAATGAGATGCCAAATATAACGACAGTTTTGCACAATTCTTAACTAGATCCCTATCGATTGAAAAATACTGTCCAAAACAAAATTTTGTAATATGAATCTCTAAAGGTTTTTGTCAGCAGTTTGCTTCCAACTAGGAGCCCAAGTACTTACGTCTCTGAGGTTCTATTATACTACAATTTTGCTCCTTTTACCCCTCAAATTGATTTCCGTTACTGGAATGTTACATTTCAGACACTAACATAATCATCTAATGTCATTTCATTCGTAAATGAAATTATCTATAGTTTGCATTTTTTATATGTTCGGGAAATAATCTAAAAAATACGCATTTAAGAAGCATTACTTTGTAAACCCTCTTTTGAGATATTAAAAAACATTGATTGTTCAATGGGAGTGCAAAGCAGTGTGATGTCCACACACGTTTTTTTTTAAATTTATTCAATGCACACTTGACTTCAACTACTTAATTGATCCACTATTACAAGCATACACATGTGTGTAAACACACACACGTGTGTGTGGGTATTCGAAGTTAAGTGGCATTCTCATCATGCATAAAATACATTTCGCTTAACGATGAAATCCGATTTTTTCTCTTTTATTGGAATCAAGAAGATTTGTCTAAAAGGTAAATGTTCTGTCAAACGATTTTAATGCCAATTTTGAATTCAAGAAATGTGCATTCAAGCGAGGCATTTTCAAATAGAAATTTTAACACTTACTGAACTTAGCTGACTGCAAAATTGTAGTTGTTTCAAAAAGCTAATCTCAAGTTGAAAATTACATAATGCTAATATTTTAGAATTAGCATTACACTTGTAAAAGCTAATGTCACAATATTAACAAAAAAAAAAAAAAAACGACTTAATAATCAATCTGATTTTACTCTATTTTTTAGATCAAACTTTACCAAAATTTACCTAAATAATTTCAAGTTATTTGTAAAAATGAATAGTTAAATTTAAATGAAAAAAAAAATCAATAAAAAAGGCTACAGCTTTTAAAAATTTAAAATTATGCATTGCTGTTTTCATATAATTATAAATTATTATTAAAAGATGAAACAAATGCATACTAGCATCGACACAACAAAGGTGCAGTTGATTAAAATATTGGTAGCATTGCATAAACAGTAACATTTCGGGAAAAATATATCACGACTGTAGTTGGAGTAAAACTAACCTGGAAGCGTCGTCACACTGTAATTAGGATTCTGCGCAGCCTTTCCAATGCTGCCAAGTTAGGTTTGCCCCAACTATAGGTACTGAAAATGACTAAGAAGCAAAATGAATGACTAAATAAATGCCATTAACAACGTAGAAAAAGTCCGTTTTCTTGAAATGACAAGCACAATGTTAAATATGTTGAAGACTGGTGATTATTTCGTGAATTTGGTTACAGATATTCCTTGACTTTAGCAGTGGCTTCGAGTCTTTATTGAAAAAAACTATAGTTCGTTTCTACATGGAAAACAGACAGTTTTGGCTTTGATGTCCACAGCTTTATGTAGTGCAGAGTGATAAAAAGCAGCTGTATGCTAGGACTGAATGCTTGTTACGACGGACGTGCTGATCTTCCCAGAAACATAATTTAGAGAACGCAAAAAATATCATCGAGTTATCATAAATAAACCACAAGACCCACAGTTGATTCTGCAGTTTTAGAGAAGGATGAACGTTCGCCAATTTCAGCACATTAAGTACTAAGTTGTGGATTCAGTGAGAGAATGTTTTCATTTCTGCCTACCACAATTGCACAGCAATCTGAGTCATCTTTCTTGTTAGTCAGACTTTTCGAAATAAAAGAGAAATTAGTTGGAAAATAAGTAGTCTCAGAAATACCAAAGCGAGTCCAGGAATGGTCGAATTTGTAGAGGAAAAATTTGTTTTGCTCCATTTGGTACACTAATCCAGTGATTTTGAGAGTTACTGATGACAAGAAATCTTTTCGAAATAGCATGCTTCTAGATTTTCTTTTCTTTGCTTTTGTTAAACACGCTTTGATTTCCAGGTTGCATTTTTCTGTAATCAGTCATGTGTATCACTAGCCAGTTTTACGAAGCAACTTTGAAGAGTCACAAGGAATTATTGCCAAGCAGTATGCGCAGTGAAACTCTCAATCAGTCTACGTAGCGAAAACCACGTGTCATCTGGACTTCTTGACTGCGAACACTTATTCTGCGATCTGACGTATCTAGGCAGAAAACATGGATGACTGATAATTAGTTGGCAAATAAGTAGTCTCAGGTATACCAAAGAGAGTCCAGGAATGGTCGAATCTGTAGAAAATTGCTTTTGCTCCACTAATCCAGTGATTTTGAGAGAGTAACTGATTACAAATTTTTATGTATGCATCTATTTTTTTTTTTTTTTTGAACATTCTTTTATTTCCTGGACGAATCAACTTTGAAGAGTCACAGGGAATTATTGCCAATCAATATGTGCAGTGAAGCTATTATTCAGTCTTCGTAGCACAAGGAAAGTCACGTCTGAATTTCTCGACTGCAAACATGTATGCTTTAATCTGACATATGTAGGAAGAAAACATGTATGACTGAGAACAGAGTACTCCTTCAGTCTAGTTTTTAACTGTGGTGCAAGAGTCCAAAATAAATGCCAAATACATTTCTCGGAGTGAGGGTTTGATGCAATAATCACTTCAATTCAGTTGATTGTAGCAAAGAAAGCAATACGTTCGAGTATTTGAGAATCGACGAATTTTTTAGAACAAATATTTTTAGAATAACCATGCTATTAGGCGGCTGAGCATGTAGAGGTTTCAACAAATCTTGCCAGATGTCTGCTCAATCTTGTTGTAAGATAGTTGAGGTTTGAAGAGTCTGGCAATGGAATGGTAACATCTTTCGTCTAGCCACAGCTCACAAAAGTGGCACTAAGTCTTCGGGCACATTGCAGCTTTATTCTGTGTGCAATTTTCCCTTAGCAGAGATTAGCATGGAATTTCGTCAACTGTTCTTCAATCTTCGACTATATTTTTTATTTAAAAACAAATTCAGTTTTATTTCCATTTCAATTTCGTTAAAACACTGATTTTTTTTAAACCTCTTTTCAGGGTTTTTTTTTTCTTTTTTTTTTTTTTTTTTTTTGACTACTCAGAAATATTTTTTTTTTCTTTTCTGCACTATTGTTTTAAATGTCGTTACGGACGTTTTCAAACTTGAGAAGATATGCTGGCATTTTCAGCAATAAAGAGTTTTTATTTATTTATTTTTTTGCGTACATTGTTGCTCAGTTCTACAAATAAAAGCAGACATGTCTGCAAGAAGCGTTCCCTTCAATGTTGACAACTTAATAAGACCATTCCCAAGATGAAACGTAGTAAGAATATCATAGTATCATTACAATTTATTTGTTTTTTGTTAAATGCTTTATTAACACTTTTTTTTTAATAGTGTAATATAGCTTTCAGGTTCATTTATTTCACTATTTTTTCTACTCTCCTTAAAAACTTATTTTCTTTTTTTTTTTCTCTTTTTAATTTTGGTTTATAAAAGTATGCATTTAAACAATTTCACAATTTCTGAATTTAAAACCTTTTAGAATTTATAGCAATTTAGAAGCTTAAAAATATACATATCACTATAAGATAAAAATTAAGAACCGGAAACAGCTGATTGCTGATTGAAAATGGTTAGTTTCTAACTAATATGTCTAGCTTTACAAACTGCGAAAATTTTAAAAATACAAGTTCTAAAAAGTTAGATTTTGCAAAAACAGCTTTCCTCCAAAAAAAAAGAAAAAGTATTAAAGTATAACTATTTTTATTTAATTAAAGCAATTATACTTTCAAATAAATTCTGCGTCATGATATTTCTCATGACTTGAATGCATTACTTAACGCGAATATTTTAAAGTTCACTTCAAGTAAATATAAAATCAATCCAAAGTTTAAAAAAGTTATTTTTTGAAGGATGAATATAATTATTCAAACCTTAGTACCTTATACGTATTTATATTTTAAATAAAAATGCTTCTTTCTCCTTCGGACAACTTTTGAAAACCTAACCGTATGAAATTTAATGAATAGAAATTTTAAGAAAGGGAAGGTTAAATTCAGATACCATTATTGAAATAGGATTATAAGTAATCCAATTTCAATAGCCGTGTCTATTATAGTGATGTATGAATCTCTAATCACTAAAAATTTTGAATATTTAAGAATTTTGACATGAGTTGTCTCCTAGAGAAATAAACAAAAGTTGAAAATGAGTTTCCAAGTAACAGATGACATTTGTTTGGGACAATGATAAGCAATTTACATTTATAGCTGAGGCAGGGAGAAACAAAGGGATGTAAGTGGACAAATTCAAGTTTCGAGTAAAATGCGTTCAAAAATGGGTTTTTAGGTTGGCTTTCATTGATTTCATTTTTTGTAAATCATGTTGTATAGCAGCACTTACCAGGTCTACTAGTACTATCTCTTGTCTCAAGACAGGAGAGGTTCACCTATTATTTATACTTTTTTTTTTAAATTTAGAACTTACTTCACTTTGCTTCTCACTGCCTCAATTGCATTAAATATTATGTTACTTCATTGCTGAAAATCACATTAACATTGGTTTTGTGAGGTAAAAATTTGCATCCAGCGATCTATGTTTTCATGAGAAATTTGCGCTTGTGTGTGAGCTATTTTTTTTTAAAAGTCGTCTGGGGGTCCCAGACCAGATGCAACTGGACTCTTCTCCCCAGATAGTCGACTTTCGTACACACAAGCCTAACTTCAATAGGCCTTAACTTATCCAATAAGTTAAAATGACTGATATTTAGTTAAAGTACGAAACAATACTCCATATAATATGTACTTAAACAGATAAAAAATGAAGCAATGCATTGAACGCAGTATGCCAGAAATATGTGATACATTTCCTAAACTATGTATCTGAACATTCGTCTGACGGCTCTTAAAGTTTGCTGGGTGTTCTTTAGGAAAACTCTATAAAATATAAGGATGTACATCTTTAGGAGTTATTATAAAAGTTTCGTTTTTTTTTTTTTTTTTTTGAATCCACTGTTGAAAAGGTTTTTTTTCCTTCTCTTGGAACAATGTTTTACGTGCTTGCTTGAAAAAAGCAAGATCGCTAACAATTTGGAATACAAAACGAGTTTCCACCGATGCACCCTGTATTTTTTTATTATTTTTCATTCACCATTCATTATTACATCAGCCTGAATTTGGTAAACTAATAGTTCATGCATGAAATAAGCTTCATTTAAGACTACACTTTACGTAAAAAAAAAATCACTTGTGTGTGCCGCTTTTTTTCTTTTTTTTTTTTTTTTGTCGTCTGGGGATCCCTGACCAGATGCAACTGGTCTCTTCACCCCAGATGGTCGACAATGCGGCACGCAAAACAGTGATTGTACAAATAAAATTAAAAACTAATCTAATTTTTAAATTACTTGGCATTTACTTAAAGTCACAAAACATTATATTTTGTAAAAAGTACTGCACAGGTTCTTTGAACGCATTATTTCAGTTATTTAATCACTAAATATATGTTCAAAAGAGTAAACTATGCAATGAACTATATACGTAATAGAAATATGCAGGCAGTACTTCTAAAGCTATGAACACGAGACTGAGGGTTGAGTGGGTGTTCTTTAGGCTAACTCTGATATTTTGAAATGTATCTTTAAGAAAAAACTCCGGAAACAATATTCATCGCTAAAAGACAATTTCATCCTTTTGGAACAATGTGCTTGCTTGAAAAGAGCAAGATCATCCCTAACAATTTGGAATACAAAATGAGTTTCTGCCGATGCACCCTATATTTTAATTATTTTTCATTCACCATTTATTATTACATGAGTCTGAAGTTGATAAACGAATACTTCATGCATTAAATAAGCTTCATTTAAGACTACACTTTACGTAAAAAAAAAATCACTTGTGTTTCCCGCTTTTTTTTCTTTTTTTTTTTTTGTCGTCTGGGGATCCCTGACCAGATGCAACTGGTCTCTTCACCCCAGATGGTCGACAATGCGGCACGCAAAACAGTGATTGTACAAATAAAATTAAAAACTAATCTAATTTTTAAATTACTTGGCATTTACTTAAAGCCACAAAACATATTTTGTAAAAAGTACTGCACAGGTTCTTTGAACGCATTATTGCAGCCATATAATCACTAAATATATGTTCAAAAGAGTAAACTATGCAACGAACTATATACGTAACAGAAATATGCAGGCAGTACTTCTAAAGCTATGAACACGAGACTGAGGTTTGAGTGGGTGTTCTTTAGGGTAACTTTTAGCTTTGAAAATGACTCTTTTAAGAAAAAACTCTGGAAACTACTCATTGTTAAAAGAGGATTATTTCATCCTTTTTGAACAATGTGCTTGCTTGAAAAGAGCAATATTATCCCTAACAATTGGGAATATAAAACGAGTTCCCGCCAGAACACCGTGTCTACTTATTTATTTGTCTACTTCTCTATTTATTTTTGATAGACACAAACGCGAAGTTCATTGAAGAAATTTTCATTCATTAAATAAAATATGGCTTTATGTAAATGTGTCAATACAAATGTACATTCTTATAAAATTTTGAGATCAGTAAAACTTCCCACATTAATAGCATTGTTACAATAACTATAAAATCATCACCGTCAATGCATATACTTTTGTTTTATTGGTTAACTAGTAAATAAAACATTTTTTCATATTTTTCATTTATCTCTTTGCCATCTCCCTTTCATCCACCTTTTTTTTTTTACTTTCAATTATGCCCCACCCACACTCTTAGCATTCAAGACATGGGAAGTTTTACTAATGAAGCAATGCATAATTATCAAGAAACTACGTTTTCTAACCACAAATTTCGACTTTGTATGTCATTAAGTTTAGAAACAAAAAACACGCTTTCAAGAAAGTAAATGCTTAAATAATAGCAACCGTTGCAATGTTTTTGATATGACAAAAGTACAATTTTCCAGTCAATTTTTCATACAGAAAATTAATGTACCGCAATAATTTTCTACATAAAATTAATAAAATTAGCAATTTGAATGCCAATGTTTATTAGTATTCAATCAACAACGTACACAAATCATTTAAATTTCACATCTGAACTTTTATTTTTTATAATAAGTTGTAAAGCATTTTCCCCTAACACCTTGAAACATGAAAAATTCGAAGCGTCACAGAAAAATTTTAATTAACCTGACACCTTTTTTAAAAAACTCTTGATGGACATCACACGATTTTCATGGACCCCTATTAAATAACATGTTTATGTAAACCCTAAAAGAACTATTTCCTTTAAAGCCTACCGTTGATAATTTTACTGTATAACCTTATTTGACTGTAAAACTTCTTTAAATGCGTGCAAGAAAGAAAGAAATTTTATAATGGGAATGTTTTGCCGCTTAAACTCACCAAGTGGCATGAAATAGTTATGTAAATATTACAAATTATTTGAGAGATGCAGAAAACGACTTGAAATTAACATCAATGTGACGCAAAACAGAATAAAACGCCATTTCGAACTATCCGATAGTAACCAAAGACGGAGGTGCGGAATAAGACGCTGTAAAGAAGGTCCTGTGTTTGAACTTTTACCTTCTGTGACAAACCATTTCGAAGTTGTCACATACCTTTGTAGTGACGTCACAAAAGCACTCGTCAAAATGTACTCGGGGTGGTCAAAATGGGTATTGCGAATGCACTTGCATCTATAAGTGCATTTGTTCCTACAGACGGCAATGAATAAAACTAGTCTTAAGTGTTTCAGGAGCAATTAAAACAAAAAATTTAAGTTAGAAGGGGGAATGTAACGTGATTACAGTACTTTCCTTACTTGATAAATAAATAGATATATTAGAACGGTCGTTTTCAGAAAGATATGCAGTCTCAAATTTAAAAAAAAGGGCTGCATAAAATTGTGAAATTAAAATAAATTATAAAAGTTGTAACTTTCACAAGTTTTCAGTGTAATGATAGAAATAAAAACAACCATTACAGTTAATTTCTTAAGTTTAAGTTATTTTAGTAGCAAAACCATTAAAAAAAAAGCTTCTTATCTTTAAACGGTACTGCTCAAAACAACTTCTATTTAAATTAAATACTAATATTTTCCCTCCCGCTTTTGCAGTTGAGAGTTTAATATGTTTCCATTTATTTTTAGATTGTGCTTCACAACTTCAGTGAAATAAATAATTACAAAAGGGAAAAAGTAATCTCTCAGGAACATTATTTGAAATCTGTCATTCTCGTCTAAAATATCAATTAACGTTTCTTAATGAAAACTGAAAGGGCAAAATTTACCAAAAGAAATTACAATTGTCGTAAATCAGGGAATTTAAAACAATAGTGTAGACAGTGTCCTAAAATTTCGGAAGAAATTAAGAAAACGGACAATCAAATGTTGCAATGTCTCGGAAATGTTTCGGACAGTTAGTTGAGGCAAAAGATTGACGAAAGGCCTTTATCGTCACCCACATCAATTATCGAAAATGAACGTGCAGAGTTTTGCAACAAAACAAAGTCTGAAAACATTACTTCGAAAGCGGCAGGCATATAAAATTAAATTAATTCTTAAAGTCAAAACTAAGTGATGTTGCTTGAAATGAGAAGGCAACGCAGATGAGTAAAAAACTCAAAGAGCAAGTTTACAGTTTGGTTTAACACCGCGTCTAACTTTCGCATTGTTATTGTCTTTATTATATTATCTATTCGTTCAATATTTTTATTAATCTATGTCTTCAAACGGTATTTGTCGAAAGATAAATTTTAACTAGTTTATATTTCAACTTTTATAATTGAAAGGGTCGACCCTAATAGTTAACTTTAGAGTCATAAAAACACAAAACTAACATGAAACTTTGTAAGGTGAGTTTTTACATTTTACTCTGCTATTATACTCTCAATTAAAAAGATTCAGATCACCCACCAGGCATAATGCACTAAAGGCGACATTCCTTACAAATTACTTTTTTTCACTTCTGCTTTACTATCTAAGGAATATAAGAGTTGCAGCTTTTAATACATTGATTAAACATGTCTTGAAGTTCAGTTGATGCACAGAAAAAATCTGTTTTTCTTTTAAATTTTACACTTTCTCTATGTATGCCGTTATTCCACCTTTCATATGAAAACGAATGGAGAACTGTCATATCGAATGCATACACTAGTAAATGTAAAAACATAAAAAAGATGTCCCTCACAATAAAAGATATCTTCAAACAAAACTTACTCGTATGTTTGTTAAACTGTTAATGTGTAATTTAGAGGTAAACTGGCTTTTGTTAAATTAAAAAACAGTTACTGCGCCAGATTTTGTTTTTATAGCATTTAAGATGCTTTGCGTCGTTTAATTCAACAACCTTCTATAAAGGAACAGCATACAAACAATGTGCTAGACGAAATCTCTTTTTTATAGCATTGTATACAAATTCAAACGATTTTTCACATTTGTTATTATTTCAGACATATTACACTTGTCACATTTCTTAACGTAAACACGTAGCCATTCAAAAAACTGAGCAGTCAACCTTTTAACACGGATATCTTTTCAACGATGGTGTCTTAACACTCCGTCGGGCGCAATATGTTGTAGAACACGATCGGGCGCATTGAGCCTGGGAAGCACACTTTGATCTACTGATCTTTTCTACGCATGTTCAGATTTTCTTACAAAAAAATTGTCAACTACAAACACCAAAGAAGAGAAATAAAACAGTTTTTCATGATTTTCGAATATAACAAGTTTATTTGAGAAAATGAATATACATTTTTCCATGAGCTATTGATTGGCGTGGCTAACTAAAGAATTCGGTGTGCCTAATAGATCAGTTGCGCCCGACGGAGTGTTAAGCAGACATATTTTAATTGCTCCGCGTACCAGTAAAGGATTCATGTGCAGAACATTCTGAAATTCTAGACCTCAATTTTCTCTTTTAATCAAACGGCCGATACCTTTAGCACGATGTAAATCCTGTTTAATTTACTGTTATTGGTTAGAAATTGTTGATATGTCACTGCGCTATTCCGCTCGTTCATAGTTTATAGTACTCAGGAATACTGAATAATCATATAGTAAAATGGGCGGTTTCTCAGTTCAGGCGCTAAGAAAGATACCAATGAGTTTTAAACCGTTTTAACTCTCAACGAAATTATCCAAAATTTCAACCACCCAAACATTATAAACTCAGTTTCATACTAAAATAATGACATTTGAAATTCTAAAAACAAGGGAAAGTGGGGCAAAGTGAGTAATCTACTATGAGGATTAGGAAAGCATGCGGTGAAGTTAAATTTCTTTATTTCTAGGGGGAAAACCTTATGCACGTTTTTCTTTTTTTTAAATGTTGAAATGTGTGCCAAAAAAATCTTTTGCGGTGTAAGATTTTAAATTTAGCATAAAGCGAACTAAAATTGCGCCTTTGAATATTAATTCAATTTTGAGGATTAATATTACACAGATTTTTCTTCTAAAATGTCAATTTATAAATAATATTAATCCTTGAGCTTTTCTTTGATTATGTACTCAACAGTTCTAGTAATGGTCAACAACTGAAATTGCACTAGCAAACTGTGCGTTTGAAAAACGTATGACTGATATTTTCAAATGATTTATTTTGTCAAAGTAGGTTTTTCTGTTGCAATCTCGTTTCACGCGTGATGCGTTTATGCATTATTACAAAACTGTATTTTTCTTTGTGATTTGCCTCAAATCTGAATTGAAATTAGGTTTGTTAAAGTTTAAATCTGAAGATCAAATGTGGTGTCTTCGTACTAAATGATTTTTTTTAGTTTTCTATTTTGCATTACTAAAAGTGATGGAACTAGTTTCCTAAAACACATTAAGCGATTGAAATGTATTATTGAAACTTGCAAAATAGATTCAGAACAACAATTTTGATTCCTCAAATTTAGAGCTTTCGAACTAGTTTCATTTAGAAATTAAATAAGAACGTTTCAGAAGACCCCCCCCCCCAATGCATTCTTACCAAAAACTTAATATTTTTAAAATTTCAGTGTACATAACAGTAGTACGGCACAACGCATATAAATACAGGCAAGGAATTCTCAAAACTTTCCTAGAAGGAACACAGATTCACCCTGTACTGAAAAACGAAGATATTCTTCAAAACCTAAATTATATTTTCTTACATTTACGACACAGAATTCGTGTGATAGTTTTACTGAAAACGGGAATCATTTCCTTAAAATATAATTAAATCGACTGCGCAGATATGAGGTTTTAATCGTTTAATGGTGCATTGAATTTGAGTACAAAAGCTAATAAAATTGTATTTGTATGTAACAGTAGTGCAAACGGTTTTCATGATCTGTAATTGAATAAGTGGTAATAATACATCCCCCCACCTGCCCCTCGAAGGTTAAATTGCTCTTTTTATTTATTTATTTTTTGCTTCAAAAAACTAGCTTTTCTAATGCATCTGAAATAGGTTTGTCGCAAAGTAATCGTGATTATAAGTTGCAAACGGTTTTCTTGCTCTGTAATTGAATAAGTGGTAATAATACATCCCCCCACCTGCCCCTCGAAGGTTAAATTGCTCTTTTTATTTTTATTTTTTTGCTTCAAAAAGCTAGCTTTTCTAATGCATCTGAAATAGGTTTGTCGCAAAGTAATCGTGATTATAAGTTGTGAGTTATGTGCATGGATTAAAAGAAAAAAATAAACTTCAGATACAAAGATTGACTTCGAAACCAAGCAAACCATTTCCTTTGAATAGCAAAAATCTATCGAAACTATGCACGTATTTATGTCGATATGCTTAAAATTAGGTCAGTAGCATTAATTGTATCTTTATTTAAAAAAGCCAATACAATGGGTACTAAATTCATTGCTTACTTACGGAATACGTTGCCCCTCCCCCATTGCTGTGTTTCAGAAAAAGTAAGTGCAAACGTAGAGTAAATAGTAAGCATAAAATTGAATAGATAGATCAATGTTGAAGGAAAGACAGCACAAGGGTAATAAATGTTACAAAGTTTTGATTTGAAGGAGGAAAGCAAAGGAGCTATAAACAAACATTTCAAATTTTCATTTCATTTTTAAAGACTCATTTTCACTAATTAAATATATCAAGTTTCTATGCGTCAGCGAGCAAAATTGTATTGCTATGGTAAGGGTTGATAACCCAAAGCAATTCAAAAGTATTTACTATCTGTGAAGTCTGGAAATTTAAAATAAAGTGAGAACATTGGAATACGAAGATTTTTTTTTCGATATTTATTTTTATTATAATATTCTAAATTTAGAAAATGATAGTTAAGAGTTCTTCAAAGTTTACAGTAAACATTTATAACTACGCAGATGTAAAGTATCTTACAAACTAGAATCTTTGTCGCTTATACATCGCTCTAGTACCAATAACTATATAGCGATAACTATTTGGTTATCAAAGAAACCAATAATTTCCTTCATTTTATGCTCAAAGTTCGGACTTTTGGTTAGGCACAAACTAGCCTGAACTGAAAAATGACCCTATTTATAATAATTGAATGCAACATCTGTCACAATAAAACATTTTCTTAATGACTGTTGACAGAACATTTCACAAATTGTACAAAGTTGTCATTATGCAAACCGATATTGCAAGATTTAATGATGGAAAAAAGCACTTTTACCATCAGAAATACGAGTACATGATACCCCTATTACAACGAACAAAAAAAATCAATCGCTCCATCAAACTAAGCAAATAAATGAAAATAAAATCGCTGCAATCGGCCTGAAAAAAGAGCTTCTGCTTTAGGAGAATTCACGACCAATATCGTGTAAAAAGCTGTTTTATAATCAGTCGCTGGTTTCCTAATAATAAACCTTACACTGTACAAAAACCTGATTTACAGAATTGCGCAGATAAGTATGACGATTCACGCCTGTTGAGCTATTGAAAGGCTCTCTTCAAGGGCGTAAGACGTCGACCTGTTGAATCAATAACTGTGCATTTGCACAAAATAAGTTCCTGTAACAAGGAATGTCCTAATTAGTTAAAAATTCCAAAATTTTTTTTAGTGTACAACGGTAATTTATATGCTTAATATTGTTTTCACAAAATGTTTCCTGACGAATTATTTTACGTTTTAAGCGTTTTGCCATTCTATGAATCATTATAGAGCAAAATAAAGGGTTACTGTCTCTTTAAATTCTAGCAATCAAAGATTTGATTTATTCATTGTCAAATTTATCTTGGAAGTTCACATTGGTAAGCAGAGCTACAGAAAAGTAAGCAGCTGCCGAATCTGTGTACATCCAGTCTCTGGACAAATCAGTTTTTATGCTTCTCCTCAAGGGGGTCCGGGACACATTTTGAATTTTTTTTTTATGAAATACTTTAGAGTTTTGAAATTTTTTGCACTGATTTACCATCTATTTAATAAGAAAAATCATAACAAATATTTTTTTAAAAACATTTATTTCAATTTAATTTGTTTTTTTTTTAACAAAAAATAGGGTTGCTTTAAATTGCTACAACTCAAAATATTCTAGGTCAATTTTCAATTTTTTTTTCAAAAAATTATGCACAAATATCTAAACTTTAATTTTTATTCGGCGATTTTAAAAGTATTGATTCAATTTTAAAAAAAATTAAAAATATTTGAAGAAAAATTTCAAAAAAACTTTGAAGATACTTCAAAAAAAAAATTTGCAGTAAACATTTTTTTTTTAAATTCGCCGAATAAAAGTGAAAATAAACTATTTGAAAAGGATATGCTCCAAATTTCATTACTTTATCGGTTACTGACTTATAAGAGTTTAAATGCAAGCAATCGAGAAAAATTGCATCATGGAGAAAAACGAATTTAAAGTTCTGCAGTTAAATACACATTAGTTAGGTGCATGCAACACAGATAATTGTATCTTTCGTTCTAATTAAGATAGAAACAATATTCAAACGTCCTTTTAAGTAGAAGAAAACGGAGTAATTTTTCAATTAATAAAAAAAAAATTGCAAAATTTGACGATTTTTGTGTCCCAGAGCCCATTAAGAGCTAAAACTTGACAACTTTTTGTAACCCTCATGTCGTAGCGCATTAATGTCCCACTGACAATTTAGCGCATAAGAATTAAACGGTCCCTCAATGGAACGCTTCCCGCGTAACAAAATACCCTTGTGCCTACTGTTCTAAAGGTAAAACAGTTTTAAACTTCAAAGAAAATCATCACAAAATATTATGAAAAAAATATATTTTAACTGCAATAAATTAATATGAAAACATGCAATAGATTTTCTATTTTCTTATTGTACGTTTTGCATGATAAAGAAACGATTTCAAATCATATTCTGACTGCGTGAGTGCTCGAAGGTAAAGTGTTCAATAAGTTATTAGTTAAAACATATTTCAATGTTTACGCTAGTGATTGTTTTTACTACAATATTTGCCATAATTTAGTTATGAAATTAATATTTATAACAACGGAATTTCGACTTTTCTTCGCAACAGTTGCAATTTAATACAATAGTACACGAAGATATTACACGTGAATACATTGCTTTGCCACTCGTCATCTTCTAAATTTTATAATGTAATTTCAAGCGATATTTACTAAAACTTTCACCTAACGTCTCTTAACATTTTATAGAAATATACTTAAGATACCAAGACTGTTTGAGCTACTAGAAAGAGCAATTCAACACCAAAAACGTTCAATAAGGTTATGGAAATAATAAATTATTAGCATACAAATTGTAGCTCCGAAAACATTCAATATCACTTTCTTCTCATTAATATATTTAACAAAACTCCTTAATTTTTCAAAAGCAATAAAATATGCAGCGCGAGATCTTAGTCTGAGAGATATCTGAGGGAATGCCTTCTTTCGACTTTTGAAAGACAAGTATACTCGAATTCGTTCTTTGGAGATCCCAGAATTTCGAAATTTTAAGCATTTAATGAACTCGGCTCACCATGTTCAATTTGTAAAAATGAAATAATCTACAAAATGAACAGCTTCAAAATTTTCATCGTCTTTCTTTTCAAACTGCTATGAATTGACTAATGTTAGGTCAGAAGCAGTATTGGCTGTGTGTTGTTCACAAGGAAAAAATAGTTTTTATGCTTTCTCATAAGCTTTCGGGCTCTCTTTTTAAGGAAGAAGAATTTTCAAAAGTAGAGCTTAAAAAAAACTGTGCTAAGTTGTGAAAACGGCTCGTCTTAATGGAACTATTTAAGTATAAAAATACATCAAACTTTTCAATAAATAGAGTAACTAATTTCTCTGTCCACGATTTTTAAAAATATTTGACCCTTAAAAAGTATCCAGCACTGCATGTGAAATCTTTCTACTTAAATGAAAACGGTAACAAGCACCTTTAAAATGTGACCTCGCTTCCTGTTAAAATAAAGAAGCAGCTTCAAGCGCTTCTACAGACATACATTCAATGAGGACTCAAAGTCTCTCCTTAAAACCGACGTTGAGGCAGGTCATGATGGAAATAGGTGTCTGAATCTTAAGATCATTCAAAAACTATATGATGTAATACACTCAAAAAAAAAAAAAATGCAGTAACTACTAGAAAATTTCTAAGAAAACTGGATTTAAAAAAGTTTTTTGGTAATGATACAGTTTTTTCTCTGAAGGAACATTGACAGCGTTGTTTACGAAACGGAATTGTTTAACAAAAAAATTAGCAAGTCCAGTTTCCAAGAGATTTCTTAGTAGTACTGCAGTTTTCTTTTTTATCTTTCTCAATGCGTAGTTCTGAAGTTTGATACTAAATGTAGTCCCATTGTCTTACGAGCCAATGTTTGTTTCCCACAGAGTGGTATGTGACAGTGGTATCTTTAATTCAAAATCTTGTAATTTCTGCTCTTTGCAAAACATTTTAATAAATGAATTCAATAGAATGGATTAAAGGAGTTTTAACTACTTTAGTTACTAGTACAGTGAGTTTTATTTCAAAATTCGTTGCAGTGCAGTTACTGAAGGTAAATTTTCTCCTCTTTCCTTGCCTTTTGCATAAGTTCAACCAGAATGAACTATTATTTATTTTGCTTTAAAAAGTTGTTACACGAAGTATAACAACTTTTATAAATCCCTACTACACTGATTAACCCGTGAATGAACGATTAAACCTTTTTTTCCTATCCAAGCGATCTTACTCACCAGTCGATTCGAATCATTTCCTGCCACCCGAACTGCCGATGGAAACTTTTTTCAACCAATAAGAAATCTCCATACGGTGTTTCTGGTGTCTTGCGGAGGTTCGAGTCAGTTGGTGAATACGGCCGTAAATGACACTCCTCAAGCTTCCGTTTTCAGCATCATATAGTTCTTGAATGGTCCACTAAAAGTTTCTATTAAATAACATGAGATCGCTTCAGTTTTGCAAGATGCTCTCCCACTTAGTAAGATTATCCTCTCTCTCTCTCGCCATTCCCCCCCCCCCCCCCAACCCCACACATCTCTCGACCGACGGTCTGAGGACTACGCGTCTGTCTTCCGGAACCCCATCTCGTAACCCGCACACGTTCTCTTGCCAACACGACGAGCCCCCCACCGAGAGAGTAGGTACCTCCGAATCCCGTTGCTACAAAACGACTTTGGTGGTACGATAGTCGCACTCTCCAACCGTCTGGCTGCTGAAGTAAATATCCTTCCAACAAGCCTCACAACCGAGAGTAGGAGCCAAGGACATATGCAAGGTTTTCATGCATTAAAGTATGAAGTATGCAAATATGCACCGTGGTTATGTAAATAAATCAATAAACGGCTAATTTATATGCGTAATGAAAGAAAACTCTTAGTGCATGTCCGATGACTGAAAATGATGTCTCAGAAAGCAATTTTAAACTGTATGTGAAATAGATTTGTCTTCTACGTAATTGAGTTTGGTACTGGGTAATTACGAGTCGTTACATGCTTAACTGTATTTATGTAATGTTTTAAGAAAAAATTCTTAAAATTTTCGAAAATACTTCAATTTTATATGTTACGCACAAGTTACTTAATATCTTATGTAATTTTTAACTAAATAAATACACTTCATGTAAATAAAAATTAAAACAATCACTTGCAGTTACTTTTTTATCCTAAAATTTTACTTTAATTTTACAAACATAAGTATAATAGTTATTTTTTTTTAACAACAACTACGTACATTGCAATACCTATCAACTAGCCTAATCAATGGAGGGCGGGGGGTGGAGGCAAATTGTTCTAAAAAATGCAATGCTGCGATTCTAATTTTCTAATGAAATCAATATGCACAAGTCTCTATTTATATAAAATACACTGGGTTGTGCATAAATAAGTGTAGCACTTGTAACTATTAAATACTCAATTGAAATTAAATTTTTTAGAACCTGTATTTAATTTTGTAGAGTTTGTTCAATAGTTTAAATTTACTTTAATTACACTAACACCTATAAAGTGAATAAATGAAAACTATTTCAGATTTTAGAAAAATATTGTTTTTTATGTATAGTTCCAAAATGAAGAATAGTTTTAAAAAAATTTAATGGCAGGCAGATAAAAGTACTCAACAATTCATGATCAAATGAAATGACCTGGTGTAAGAAACTAATTGGTAAATCAGTCAAAATATACTATTATCATTTTTTTATATAAAAAAGGCATTAAAATGCTTAAGGGGTCTAAGGACCTTTAAACTTCAAAATTTTCGATTTTCTGGAAAAAAATATATGTTATGCACAGTTTAATTCTGAACAATTTGATACCTTATTTATTATTATACGCCAAAAACTCTTCGAGTTATTGTAAAAATGCCTAAACTTTCCCCATAGAGATTTATGTTAACAGTAGCTGTTTAAGCCTCTTTTTCTCAGGTGCCGGTTTCTCCGGTTTTCTCGTTTTGCGCGCATGATATCTCAGAAAGTTTCTTATATATGTCCGTAAAACTTTTAATGTATGTTTATCTGGTTTATATTTATGACCTGAACCTAAATTAATTTTTTTTTAATTATTTATTTATTTTTTTGAAATTTGGTAAGTTAATATCGAAAATTTCCAAAGTTTTGGGTAAAAAAAATATTTATTTTTAAATATTAACTTTAATTTTTTAGTTGAAATTTAGGTTCAGATCGTTAAGATGTATTAGAAAAAACATGCATGAAAAGTTTTATGGAAATATCTAACAAACTTTCTGAAATATCATGCGCGCAAAACGAGAAAACCGAAGAAATCGGCACCTGAGAAAAAGAGGCTTAAACAGCTGCTGTTAACATAAATCTCTACGGGGAAAGTTTACGCATTTTAACAATAACTCGAAAAGTTTTTAGCGTATGGTAATAAATAAGGTATCAAATTGTTCAAAATAAAATTATGCATAACATATTTTTTTCAGAAAATCGAAAATTCTGAAGATTAAAGGTTCTTAGACCCCTTAAGACGTTTACAATGACAGGGTCAAAGGGTAAGTTTAAGGAAAACAATGCATTTTACTCTGGCTGTTTGAGGAAGTACCACCAGAAGTATTTAATAAACGTAAATCCACTAGATCAATGTTTGAAAACAGTCCGATTTCAACAACCCATGTTTTGCTCTATGTGGACTAGTGGATAGGACTGCTGTCTTTCACCAAGATGACCAGGACTCGGTCCTGGGCTTGAGACATTTGAATAAACCCACTACCTCTCCTGGGCTACATAGAAATCCTTAGGCTTCACGCTAAAAAGCAGAGAGGTGGTAAATCCTTAAAAATTATATAAAATTTTTGAAGAAATAATTTAACCTTCAGTGTGATCTGATAAAAACTGGGTTCCTTTGTAAAGCATTGTTCCGGATACCGTTCTTATTTAGCGGTCTTTTAACTTAAAAAAAAAAGTCATGTAAGTGCATAATCAACTCGGTAACTATTGTGTTCGATTCGATCCAATTCTATAATCAACTCGGTAACTATTGTGTTCGATTCGATCCAATTCTATCTTCCAAACAGCGCAACCAGAAAGGTCCTTTGCAACATACAAGATGATTTTTTCCCTTATAGAACATAGAATTCGAACGAATCAAAAAAATCAAATTAAATAGGCCGCTAACTGAAACAGATGAAGTTAGGTTGCACAAAAACGTAAGAGGTTGGGGGGAATGGGGGGCGTAGAGAACTGAGCTGGTTTATATAACTCTTTTTTATGCACTTAAGTAGTGTAGATCTAAATTAAGCTTAAAATTGCTACCACCATTAGCACTCTTTAATTCAAAGAGCAGCACTAACTTCACAAGCCATCAATGCAGAGATAATAAAAAAATAAATAAAAAATAAAATAAGAGTTCAGTTGACAATTATTTAAAGAATTCAACTTAAGAAATAAAAAATGCCGCTTCTGATTGAAAAAGTTGACTATTGGTTCAGCAAAGTATATGAATTCAAACTCAAATTTAGAACACTAACCTCTAACTCTTTAGTAAGCTTTTTTTTTTTGATAAGGAGCAGTCATTTTAAGATCAGAAAAATAATTCACTTTAAAAGAAAAAGGTAAATAATCAATATAAATTTGTAAACAGTGGCTTTAAAACATGAAGTTTTTTTTAAATGTTAACAACTTTTAATAAATAGTCGAATCTAAACTGACTATTATGACATAACCTGCAAATTACCTTCTATTTCCGTGTAAATGTGTAAATTGTGCAGCCCCTTCGAGTGGAAAAGCATCTCTGCATGAAAATACTTGCATATACATCTTTGACTGACACGGGAAGAAATTACATTGGCAAAACTTCAGGTTTCCGTATGCTTTAATCGCAGTATTATGTTGAAACTTGGAATTCTGAAAGTAAAATTCCTACATCACGTAAATGATTTGAAAAAAAAAAAAGACCCTCACGAAGGAAATTTAGCAATTCAGGAAACTATACGGTAGTGTAAAAAATTAAATAAATGAGTAGTAACTGACAAACAATAGTAAAACATGTTTTCGGACGCATAAGTTATCTGTCCTCGTGCCCCCGATATCGAAGTATGACGTCTTAAAGTCTGCCCAAGTTTTAAGAAAAAAACGCCGAATTTAGCGATTTTCGGTGAGAAATGGGACACACCTTTCACACACTTGGCAGATGAATGCCCTGCCACATCTTCCAATTCGTCAGTCTTAAAATTTGACGAATTTTTTAAATTTTTGGCTCTTAAATGACCGGCTTGGTCAAACCCAATACATCAATGGCTTGACCTAGAGCCACTAGTACCAATCCTAGTATGTATCGTTAGTGTTCAAGCAGGTGTCACTAACAAAGAAACGGTACGGACTTTTTTTTTCATCCCAGAAAAAAAAGAAACATGGTTCTTAACCAGGTCGCTGAATCCGATTGTGACTGTCTCATTTTTCTCAACGTTCCTACATGTGAGTTCGTTTATCCTGACTAACTGTAGGACCAAAAGTAATCCGGATAGTCCAGGTAGTACGGAAAATAAACGAAGCTAATCCTAAAACAAGCAGACTTACTTTCATTACAACAGAAAACAATGTTCTGTAACAAAATGACTTAGAATTGTTTCTGGCCAACACTTTATCATTCATTATTCCGTTAAAGTGGTTTCGGCTTGACGCTCCAAATACGTCATGACAATTGCGAGACTGCTATCATTTATTGCGCGCTTTATGTTGGAGATTTACATTTAATCAACAGAAAAAGCAAATATTTAGTGCCTTTATAGTTCAGCTATCATAATTTGAAATCATACTTTTTGTAAAAAAAATTTAGATAGAAATTCGATCTGGATAAACCAGAGATCCAGGTAAAAGGGGACCGGATAAACGGGGTTCTAGTGTGTAATTTAATAGAGTAAGTTCTTGGACGCCGCGAATAAACGAAACACATGCTCCACAAGTGCGGAACAAATGTTTACTTGTGCAAGAAGGCGCCAAATTGTTAGTAAATAGCGCTTTAAATAGCGCATTAGTTTTCAATTCCTGAATTAAATTCGATGGCCATGAGTGAAGTGTAAAACAATCTCGTTCATTCGACATAACTGCTACCGAAAGCAATGCGGATAAACTAAAATTAAATACGCAAAACACGACCGTAAATAAGCAGACTTTTTTTTTATAAATATCTGCAAAAAAAACTGCTTTGTAATCAATTTACATGGGATTGTTCCGAGCAAATACTTAACTCTTTTTAAATGCAGCGGTGTCGGACTGACGCTAGAAGTTCGTCATTTCTGTTAGATGGCTTCAAGTTAATTGTACGATCTACGCAGGAAGTTTACTTTTAATCAAAATAAAAACTGAGTATTGAGAGTATTTATTTTTTTCTACACTCTAAAAATTTGATCCAGGTAAAAAAAATCCGGATAAACCAGGTTCTACTGTAGTCTCAATTCCCTTCTCGAAAATTTCCGGTTGAAGTGCGATACAATGAGACTTACGCCCTTTAAATGTTCCATTGTTGGCTATATTTCAATGACGTATCTCTCAAAACGGTTAAGTTGCAAAAAATAGACCTCCAACTATCAAGTTCCGCGCCTTCGACAAATAAAAGAACCATGTTTTTTTTTTTTTTGAAAAAGAAAGTCCGTACCGTTCTCTTGTCAGTCCACATAAACTAAGCTCAAGCGGCCAATTTCGCTTCAGTAACTTACGTTTGTCCTAATATTAAACTAATTATACAAGTATGAAGTATGGTACATTGAAACTAATAATTTACCTTTGACAGAGTATGTCTTTTTTTTTTTTTTTTTTTGAAAAATTCACTATTGATGAGGCTAGGTCCTTATCTTTCTCTGTTTTGTCTACTGGTGTCAATTTAAAAGGCAAGGACTCTCATTAAAATATTTTAATTAGTTAATTATAAATAAACATTAAATTTCTATTTCAATTTAGGTTATATTAAACGGACAATACATTCGTCCTTTTTGTTACCAGACAACATCAGTTACAAAATCATTATAACGACAAAACTACTTTTGACTCCACTATTTTGTCAAACATAATAAATTAATGCTTGCATGGCTCAAACAACACAGCTCAAACCTTAGTTATATCTGTAGTTGACGAAAAAACTCAAAACTATTTTCAATTTTGAAGTGTACGAATAAAAAAGAGGGAATAAAATTTGAACACACATTTCAGAAAATAAAAAAGATAATAAAAGAATTAAAATGTACTCGCCCAAATCCCAGTAAAGCAGACAAGATATCCAGGAGCCCACGAAGTAGGAGCCACCCTTCTCAATGGTGGAAACGCGCACTGAAAAACACGAGCGAAATCCCTTTCCACCTGTAGTTCAAATTTGGGTTTGCCGCAGAAATTTTCTCTCGCCAACTGGCGGTAGAAGACAAATGCCGTCGGCTCTTTCTCGACGAGGTGAGCGCCGTGCTCCTTTGGAATTTTAATCCCATGATAAATGTTGCTGATTTCTCTTCAAGGAATAACATATTTTTCAGGAGAGCCCACCTGGGGAGGGGGGGGGATGACTGCGCCATTGAAGTTTTTAGAAGGGGGTGTTTTGAAGGGCATTTTTCTCTTTTTTTGGGGGGGGCATGCATTTTGGGGGGTTCTTAGGGATACTTAGGGGGGGAACTTGAAAGGTTGGACATCCCTGGATTTTTGGCTGCAATAAAATAATTATTCGTATTATTTTTTGGTTCAATACCAAGCAATGATTTTTTTTTTTCAATTATTATTATTTTTTTTTTTTAACGTACTGTTACTTCTTGAAATGTTGATTGACGTTATTCGAACTATAGCCTAAGAGCTGGCTACATAAAAAAGCGATCATCAAAGGTACTAAAAATTTTGCATGATGAGAAAGTACAAATATAGGCAAGTATGAATCGCCCGGTCTGCCAGGGTGGGTAAGGGACCGGGCGGGGTGGCGGGCGCTCCAGGAATGTAAGTTTTTATAAGATAATCTGCGAATTTCTACTGAAGAACTGCAGATATTTTTAAAGTGACATATACAATTTTTAAATTATCTTTGCGAAAAAAAAATCGTAAAAGTATTTTGAACGGTAGCAAATACAGGGAGGCCTATTCCCATTCAAATGCTACAAAGTACCCCCCCCCCCCAATCAGGACAACTGAGAAAAACAAACCCTTCAAACACACCACAACCCTAAAAAATTCATTCGCACAACTTGCGTTAGCCCCTCCTCCCCCCCCCCCGGCTAAAGTACTAAGCTCAAGTTTTATTTGCGAGTATTGCTGCAAAAGTTCTTCGCAAATAACGTTATCCTTGCTTCAAAAATTAAAGAACGCGCAAATCCCTATCTATGTTCTCCTATATCGGACCTTCTGTTCAACATAATGGGCAAGTTGTGTTCTAATTTTATCTCACTAAACAGACCTTCAGAGACACAATCGGTAACTACGTTTGCGATTCGTGCATTTACTTTTTCCAACATCGCGGGCGTGATTTTTATCGGAAAATTCTGTTACGTAGTTCAACAACATACTTTCAAAAAGCACTTTCTAACTTTATTTGTGCCGTTTGCCAGTCAGTATTTTCAGCCGTCTCACCTTTATTTTCGTTCAAATTGAGCAAAATGTGAACCTAATTTCTTATAGTTACCCTCAAATAATAACCCAAAAACATGTCTTCCTTTAATGAAATAATCTCGTGTCAATTGCACATTCCCAATTTCTGTTAGCAATATAATCAGTTCCCGATCTTCATTACTTTTCAGGGTCGAGGCGAATCTTGAAACTGTTGACCTTATCAATCTTGTTTCAAATTTTTCTATCTAGTTTCAATGTAAGAAAGAAAAAACAGATATATGGTCTGAATCAGTTTGCCACCCCTCAGAAGTAAGTTGTTTCACGGGGCAAGGGCCTCAGGGTTTTGCTCTCCCTAAATGCGGCACATAATTTTATTGTCCCTAGATATGTCATTTAGGGGAGCCAAGGGGGTAATTGACCCTCCCCTGGCTTTCAAAATTAATGTAATAACATGTACGTCTGCGTATTTTTGGCAGTTCTTTGGTATCATTTACATTGCGCACATATGCTTTTCCCCCTCCCTCCTGAAAAATTTGAAATCACTGACCTATCACTAATATTTTGCATTGCGTTCCTGTCGTAGAAAAACTTCCATACTTTCTTGTGTTTGGAGGATTTCAACATCACCATTTCATTGCTATCGAACTCAAACACGATTTATTTTCCCAAGTTGTTTCAATCTGATTTCTAGCAGTATCACAAATCTTTTCGTAAAGCGTTCATTTCTAACCATTCCAAATTCGCCACCGTGACTCAAATTTTTTATCGCTCTTTTGACGGCAGTTGCATTTATCACAGCAGCATATCGAAACTTTCTGATTTGCGAATGGCGAAACCTTTTCCAGCCAACTCCAATTTTTAAAAATTTATTTGCTTCGTTGCGGAAGCTGACAGACAACGTTCAAAAGGGTTTGGGGTCGGTGTTTTAAATGTTTGGAATCTCGTTCGGAAGAACATAGATTTTTTTTCGAGGGCGCGGGAATAGAACCGTTTTCGATAAACTTTGTTGCTTTTTGGCTTTCCCATTATTTTTTTTCTGAATTTTTCTTCGTTTCCAGTTGTAGACGAAGGTTGAATGACTGTCTAACAGCTCTCACGTCCTGTCATTTACTAAGCCTTTTTAGATTTTTTCCCCTTATTTTTTCTCCTATTAATTTACTGTTTATTGAATTTGGATGATAGAAATTATTGACATTTTAAGCTCCAATGAGACTGGTCAGTGTAGGCGTCTTACCTTGACCTGGTGGAATCGACAGAGAAATCAAACTCGGATTTTTTTTTTTTTTTTTTTGAGCAATCACGATTGCTTATTGTTCTCACTTGACTGTTTCTTTGATGTCCTATCATTTTAATTTCCCGCCAGCACCCTCTGCAGCATCACCGTCGACCGGGTCCTCACGATGCTGCTCCTATAGCAAAAGCCGTCTCCGGGTTGCATCCATGTCCTACACACACGCGCATACATACACAACTACACACACATACGCACACACATATACACATAAACACCTACACACACATACAAACAACTACCCACACGTTCATGCTGGCACACAGACACAAACACATATGCCTACATACACATACCCCCCCCCCACACACACACACACACA
Source organism: Uloborus diversus (assembly GCF_026930045.1). NCBI lineage: Eukaryota > Metazoa > Arthropoda > Arachnida > Araneae > Uloboridae > Uloborus > Uloborus diversus. The sequence continues at coordinate 255,892,373 of NC_072731.1, forward strand.
AACACACACGCCCACATACACACACTCGTGATTGCGAAAAACATAATTTGGATTTAAGATATCAAAATTCAAATTAATTAATTTTTTTTAATTTAGTAGGCTTAGTTTCAATAAGCGGTAGAGAAGAATTTTTGCGTATCCAGAGTAGAACGCTGCTTAGAAAGGCAAATTTTAATTGTAATGACCTATATTTTTAATACTATTCTTTTAAATAAGACATTGGGATTTTTTTCGTTTTCCGAGGTGATATCTTTTTTGGTATCATAGGGTATATTAGGGTATCATAGGGGCTTATTTGGTATTCATAGTAGTATTGATTTTAGCATATCTCATGAAAATAAAATATTTTTAAATCATGGTCGTAAGTTAATCGACAACAATGAGTGTGAAGATGAAAAGCGGGCGTCGATTGAAAGAAAGCAGAAGTCGTCCTTATGTTTGGCAAGAAATCGCAATAAGATTGACTGAGATATTTTTGATAACATACTGTCATTGATTTGATTGCGGTTTCTTGAGTGATTGACGCGCCGTTTGTTCTTCTCCATTATTTATTTTTTTTAAATTTATTTCTTCGTTCATATTAAGTTTTTGGAGGGAAATGAAGGTAAATGATGGTACCCAGCCTCCGGCCCGCGAGTCACATGCGACCTAAGAAGCTGTTTCCTGCTGCCCGCGGTTATTGTTTAATATGTGACTCGATTAAGAGTGTTGTCAGTCGCCTTGGGTTCCCTTCATTGTAAATGATGATTGTCTCATCAGTCATTATTTTGGCAATTCTTCTGTCAGCACCTACGGTTTTAGGACACAATTTCCGTATTAAATTATTTAGCGATTCATTTTTGTTTTGCATCTTTATTCAGAATAATAATGGTTCTGACAAATTGTTAAAAACAGACTTGATTACTTCGATCACTGGCAGAGAAAGTGTTCCATTGTGCTTTAGTGCACTAAGGATACCATCAGTCTCAGCTCTGTTGTATTTGCACTTAGAGTAACGACCTTGAGGACACGAAGAATGCAATGGTTCATCATCTGTCAAATTTGTATTGAAGCATATTGCCCACACAACTTTACACATTTCTTTAAACGATTTATTAGCCTACTTTCCAAGTAAAAGTCAGAAAAAGAAGAAAAAAGCATGAAAGAAGGCTTAATGCATCTTAAAAATATCCCGAAAAACAAAAAAAAGTCAAAAATAAATAAAATAATTAAATAAATATCGAAAAATTAAAAATTGGAAAGTAGGGTATTGAGATGGGGAAAAATGTCTGTCGGTCTGTCTGTCTGTCGGTCTGTCTGTCTGTTGGTCTGTCGGTCTGTCTGTCGGTCTGTCTGTCTGTCCCCCCCTAATAACTTTTGAATGAATAGTCCGATTCGAACAAACTTTTTTTTGTTCGAAAGATCTCGGCAAGGACACCTCATTCCCATATTTCGCTTTTTGGTTTGAACTATTTTTCGTTCAATTTTGAACAGTTCAAAAAAACTTAACATTAGCTCCTACGGGGAAATTCAAGGCAATTCCGAACTGTGAGGCGAATTTGCTTCAAACAAACTTTGTAGGAAAAAGCTTTTGATGAAAAACTTGTATATAAAATATCTTTTTGATTTGAACAATTTTCTGTTCAATTTTGAACAGTTCAAATCCCTTAACATTAGCGCCTACGGGGAAACTGAAAGTCAATGTAGATTCCGTACTTGAAGGCGGATTTACTTCAAACAAATTTTGTTGGAAATAGCTCTTGACGCCGAACTCCAGACTCCGACTCCGAGAATTTAGGGGCACCTGAATCCGAATCCGACTCCTGTGCCCGACAATTAATCGGACTCCGACTCCCCGACTTCGACTATGACTTCCTAGCTTTGGCAAAAATTTATACACGGACAAATGACTGACTCCGATTCTTGGATATTCAACTCCGACTCCTTCATCCCAAAATTAGATTGACTCCGACTCCGACGCTATGGTTTTAACTGTGAAATAATTATTGTTGATGTGATTTGTTTTTATTTTAACGCTAAAGTTTTTATTTAGGTATTCAGTTTTCGGTGAATAAACTCGAGTCATTTATGTTTCTACATAAAGATACGCGCAGACGATTTTTTTTTTTTTTTTTGACAATGAAAAGTATTTCTTTACGTTGACATTTTATTGTTTTTATTTATCTTGATAAGTGCATTAATTCATTTAAAAAATTATTTTTGGCAACAGGGGAAAAAGAAACGATTTTTTTTTTTGATAGGATGTATTTATTTTAATGAGCTTATTAATTTTTATTATTTTTTTTCTTTTTGAAAGCTGTTGAAGAATTTTTTTTAAATGGAAAAAAGTGTATTAGCTGCTTTGTTTAAAAGTTGCTGCTATTTTATTTGTTCGTTTTTTTTTTTCTTTTTTTTACGCATCTAATTTTTTTAGATGAGTGAGGAATATTTTATTCCTAGAAAGTAGCTTAAAATATTGGAAAAATATGTTTGAAACAATTTGCGATTTTAGCTATTTTGAGAACATGGATCAGGTACTAGAAAGTAGTATGGGTATACGGGAAAGTAGGCTCGTCTAGTTCTAGACAGTTCTTGTTTTGTCCGCGAATTGCATTTCGATTGTTCCTCGCCAAGTTATCACTTTTTTTTTATCAATAAGACGAACTTTTCCACCTAGAGTTTTTTTGTCCGCGCATTTCACTTTACTTTTTTTTCCAGTTTTCTCAATATCGTACTCATCTGTTTCCGGATATGACCCACGCATTCAATTTGACGTATTTCAACTTCAGGACCATAGGGTTGAGTTGCTACAATTGCCTGAAAAGTTGAAGCGTCTCTATCCCCTATGCATAAAACATACTTGACATTCAACTTTACTTCTGATCGTTGAAAAATTCGGTTCATTCCAACAACTTCCATGCCACCGCAGAACCGCTGATATATGAGGGCATTTTGCCTCGAGTTGAATTTGCCAGTTTGGTATTCCGGTGTAATTTTTCTTGGACTCTACGCGTCACATATTTGACCGTAGAAAATCTATTTAAATAAAGTCGAATTCTTCAAAAGAACTACAGTCGACTCCCGCTTCAACGCGATCCGACTTACGCGAAATGGCTATAACGCGAATTTTTTACGAGGAACGAATTCTAGAGCTAACGCGCATTTTTCGCCCACAACATGAATTTTTTTAGAAGGAAGTATCAGTTTCGTTATTGGCTACTAAATATTGATTTCGTGAATGTTATTACGTCCTTTGAGCATCACTGACAGCCAAAGTTCCCACTCCAAACTAGTCTAGTGCATCAAATAACCATAATGGCACCTTAGTGTCATCTTCATCTAAAGTTTGAAAATATGAAGAAAAAGAAAGTTTCTGCTAAAAAAATTTAAAAAGGCTAAGATTCTCGATATGCTTGAACAATTACGAAACGTCGAAGGTAGCGCGACAATAAGTATGAGTGAATCTTCCATATGTACAATTGAAAGTCAAAACAAAAAGATGTCCGTAAAAGTTTATAACTTAGTTTCAATATTGAAGCTTGCAGAGCAGTCTAGCAAAGTAAAAATTATGTAAATGGAAGCTACGCGTGCTCTTGTATTGTGGGTTAATAAAAGGATCAGGTAGAGGAGATATAGCCACAAATTGAAACATTTTAAATAAAAGGTGAATCGTATTTAAAAATGTATTAGATAAGAATAATGATCTGATCTTGGAGCATAAATCATCACTAGTATCCTCCTTTTCTAACTCGTAAATATTGCTAGTGTATCTACAGTACAGTACTATTTTGTGCATCATTTTAATTTTACTGCATGCAGTGCGTACCGTGTTGTTTTATTTTATATCTTTTATTCCCATTGGTCATTCATTTTGTGCATCTTAAGTATTTCATGTTGAATAACAGTTTTTTATTTTTTAAACACAGTAAAAGTTCAGTTCTTTATGGAAGAGTTAAGAAATGCTTTAGAGCAGTATGAAGGGTGTTTATAAGTGCCTAAAAGCATTTGGTATGCTTTAAAAAGTTGTATGCATATATTTTTCCACAACGCGAAATTTCAACTTACGCGAGGAGTCTTGGAACGCATCCCTCGCGTAAGTCAGGACTCGACTGTAGTTATACTGAGCATAAAAAAATTACGGTTATTTATGATCATTTTAGATCAATGGTTTTAACTATGACCACTTTACATCACTCCAGGTGATTAACACACCTGAAAAAGAAAATGCCATTAAGCTATATAAATCAATTTGTTTTATCCTAAAATTCAGTGCAGCGTATTCGTCTCTACATAGTATAAAATGCAGTGTCTAAAAAGCGTCTGTGTGTTTGAACCCGCAAAATTCGAGAACTACCTGACCGATTTCGCTGAAATTTTCAGTTTGTTCCTTTAAGTCTTGAAAAGGTTTGCAGACCAGTTCGAATAAAATTCGATGAATAGTTCTTTTTTTTATTCCAATTTTCGTCCAATTTTCACATAAATTTTCAAATATGGGAGTGAAAAATTATTTGCACATATTAATATTACACATCGTTAGAAAGGGTAGAATTTTCCGCGTTCTACGCAATTTGTTTCAATGCTCTAACTTTATTACGGCGGGAGTTATTTGCGTTTTTAGCTCGAATTTTTTTAGGCTTAGCTGAAATTTAGGCACTACTTTCTTCATTAAATCCATCAATAAAAAGTGAAGAAATTGACCCACAGTTTTCTTCTTTTGACGCCATTGAAAAAAGCGACCTTTTTTACTCCAGATCTAACTCGACCTATGGTCGAAAAAATAAGATTTTTTCTCGAGAGGAAAAAAAGTTACAAGCTTTTTTAAATCAAGTTTAAGAAATTTCGATTCCATTCAAATTGTGAACCATTTTCTTTCCCATTTTAATTCCTTAAACTTATTTTATTTTGTGTTTTCAAGGTTACGCATTTTAAATCCATCTTTCAGGACTTAATTTCTTAAAAGTTTTTTAATATCTGTCGTCATTGTTCGAAAGGAAAATCATGATGTTTTTTTATTTATTTATTTTTTATACATGATTGTTGAATATACGTCACTTGAAACAATTTTTATTTTCAAGGTAGACCGGGCAAAGCCAGGCATCGCAGCCAGTTATTAATACATATAATGTAAAATAAAACCAAAAAAAAAAAAAATGAAGTTTTAAAATTAATTTCTGTCTTTATTATTTACCAAAGTTCAAAAACCTGTATTTTATGCCCACTTTACCCCACAAGACCCTAGATAATTAGTAAGGTATTAAAATAGTTTACCGAATACAGTAGGGTAGGTGGGGGTAAAGCCCCGCGTGGGGTAAAAACCCGCACCGATATTTTAACTTGATCACCTTGGAATAAGAAATTTACCTCTAGGTGGTAGGTTTGTCCTATGGAAACCTATTGATCAATGAAATTTTGTCCTGACTAGGCACTCCAGAGACGAGAAAGGGGGATGAGTCTGTTTTTTACTACTTTGATCTAACTTTTCTAATATATTATTCGAACATTGTAAAATGTAGAATTTGAAAAGAAGAATCAATGAATTGCATGTTAATACTGGTACATTAAAGCTTCACCTTCGCGTGAAAACAGTTATTCTAGTGGTTGATTAAAAGCAACATGAGGCGTTTTTCAGAAAGTGACAAAATGGTTAAAATCCCCGCAGTTGTTTTGGTGTAAAACCCCGCATCTCCAAAAAGTCAAGGATTCTCTCCAATTGGCTTAAAATTGTCTCTTTTTTGAAATATTATTGATATCTTTGTTTAGCATGTGGTTTGTGCAGCTTATTCATCTTAAAAAATTAATTGTTGGTGAACATTTACTCATGAAGTTTTAATTTGGATAAGATTTGTTAGGTAAAATCTTACATTCATTTCAATTCAAACGTGCTTTCATTAATGTAATAATTTTTTCTTTTTTTTTTTTTTTTTTGAACATTTACGTACGTTTAATTTTTTGTTCTAGTACCTTTAGAAGAAAAACAATTCAGAACCATGATAAATGTCGAGCCTAATGAAACACGAACCTTAATTGCTGGCTTCTCTTCGTTCTGTATGATAGACATTAAAGTTAGGTAAAAAAAAATATCGATTGAAGACATCTCTGAAAAATGGAGCAAAAGCTTGGGACTTCAAAGAAGAAACAAATTTCCCTATAATTTGGAGTGAAACTGTAGAGAATAACTCGAAACTTATCCCTGCACAATGTGGCCAAGATTGGGCTTTAGCCAAGATAACTTCAATATGACTAGAAGGAGGAAGTTATGTAGAGGGTTTTTCTTGCATAAAACACCTAGAAGCCTGCAAATGTACTGAGCACAGGAAGAATCATTGGAAATGAAGACGTTATAAATAAATTGTCGTAACCTCAGCAAGACACGGTTCCATCCACGATGCAATAACATTTTTAGAAAACTCAACCTAGTGTACTGTTAACTTAAAGCACCGGGTACTAGATATTCAATTAAATTATAGCTTCAGGCATTTAAATTATTTTTTATAATGCGACTGTCCTTTTTCCCCGGGTAATTAATCCTTTTGTAGAGAAGAAAATATTTTCGTGATAAAGTAAAAAAAAAAGATAAAATGTGTGAGATAGTTAAGTTCGGTACTGCTGAATAACAATAAACCAATGGTTCAAGGAGGTTTTTCAAGTATTTTTATCAAACAGTCACCCTTTTCATTCACATTCATATTGAATGGGGTAAAGATCCGCATTGCGGGGTTTTACCCCATTTTGCGGGGCAAAACCCCGCAATTTTGTTTTCCCGCTAAATTGTAATTTTCTCAATTATTACTAATCAGACGTAGCTAAAATTTGGAAGGATTATAGGTAACAACCCACGCAATGACTCTAATTTGAAAAAATGGGAATGCATGCCATTTATTGACCATGGTGGTATAAAAACTGAAAATCGCGGGGCTTTACCCTCACCTACCATAATTAAAATCAGTGTTTATTTTACAATTGGGTATTTGATTTAGTTGATTTTTGTAATGGAATTGTAAAGTAAATTTCATTTATATTGTGTGAGTAGTAAATAGTATCTAAGTGTAACCAGTTATTTTTTTTTACTTTTTTGTTCCTAGATGTTTTTTGAAGGCGTTTTTTACTTTCTTCTATATCTAATATATAGAAGAAAGTATTGGATTCGTGCAAATTTTCGAATTTCGAATTTTGACGGATTCGAACGTTTTGAGGTGTGTTGAGTCCATTTCGACTGTTTTTGGAAAATGTCTGTCTGTCTGTGTGTATGTGTGTGTATGTGTGTGTATGTGTGTGTATGTGTGTATGTGTGTGTGTATGTGTGTGTATGTGTGTATGTGTGTGTGTATGTGTGTGTGTATGTGTGTCACGTCTGTGTGTGACCAGTTTTTTGTGGCCGCTCTACAGCAAAAACTACCGCATGAAATCGAACGAAATTTGGTACACATATGTGCCCCTATGTGAACTTGTGCCCATTGGTTTTTGGCGCGAATTGCTCCAAGGGGGGTGGAGCAATAGGACGTTTTTTGAGTTACGCGTGCCTGCTATTCCTCAGGAAGTAACTGGCGGAATCAACCAAAATTTGGTCCATATGTTGCCTTTAACAGGAGTAGGTGCTGATTCAATTTTGGTGTCAATAGCTCAAACGGGGGTTGAGTTATAGAACGTTTTTTGTCGTCAATTGTGACTGCTGTATCTCAAGAAATAATGAACGGAATGAAAGAAAAATTTATCGGCAAGTAGCCCTTAGTGGGTATAAGAGCTGATTTTATTTTGGTGTCAACAGCTAAAAAGGGGGTAGCGCAATCGCCCGTTCTTTTTTTCCATTGTGAGTGCCCTATCTCAAGAAGTAATGCTACGTTCTGGTTGAAATTTGGAATATATGTGAATCGATATGTAAACAGGCTTTGGTTCAATTTTGGCGCCAATCGCGCCAAGAGGTGCTGATTTATTTTTATTACCATTATTTTTTAGCAAATAAAAATAGTTTTATTAATGCAACAATAAGAAAGATAAATCGTAATAGATTGTCGTCTGCGTATTTCTCGTGATTTTAATTGTATGGAAATGATCGGAAATATTATCTCAACGATTTAAAATTTTTAACTGTTGCCATCTTATGTTTGTTAACAAATAAAATATTTGTAATTAATTCAAGCAAGACTTTTAAAATATTTTTCAATTTTCGCCCTTTGCTTTGCTTTTGCAATAATTCAGACATTGAGATGGTCGTCAAGTTTTTGCATGTGTAATTTCGTTTTTGTTGGGAATATTGCTTCCTCGTCAAGCATGGGGAGGGATCAGAAAAAAAAAAGAAAAATATAGAAGAAAGTTTCGTAATGGCCACAACATACTAGTTTTTTTTTTCATTTAAAAATAATTTATACTTATAAAGGTGTTTAATCATAATGCGGACGAATACTATTGTCAATGGTTTAGGAGGGGGAGGAGATCATGGTCGTCATGATCCTTCCCTTGTATCCGCCCCTGCGTACAAAGAGGAAAGGGGGCAACTGCTCCCTCACATTCAAAATTAAAGTGGCATTGCAACCAGGGACTGATTACGGAATAGGCCAACCCTGGTATATGGCACCCACATTTTAGGAGCCCCCAAATAGCTAACATTGTTTTACCCAATGCAAAATAAGGTAAGGTTTGACCCCAGTCACCCCCCCCCCCAAAAAAAAAAGTGTTTGGCCTAAATTCCGTGATATCTTAAACGCCCCTTCTCTTTTCTTAGTTTAAAATTGGAGAACGAAAATAATAGTTCTGATCGATTCATACATTTAAAGAAAGTAAAATCGACTTGGTAGTGCTTTTTTATATTTTGCTCATGTTCTTTCACGAAAACTACAATGGAACTTTGGATGAGAAGGAGGGCATGTTCTGTGGTCATATGTCCCCAAATTTGAGGCCGTGTCCCGATTTTATTTAGGAATTTCATTTAATGAATAATATTGTAAAAATCCAATGATATAACTTAAAAAGAGCTAACTTTTGGTGCGCTACCCTCCTATCCCCCTCTTTTAATTTTACCCCCACTTTTTTAGTGCACCAGCCGTCTATGACTAGAGCTGAAAATTTAGATCAGTGTTCTCTATAACCAAAAAGCCTAAGTGACTGACTTCTTTTTTTCACCAATCTTAATCCAAAGAATAATATTAATAAAACTAGCTGCGTCGCCCGGCTTTGAACGGTCCACCTCGAAAATAAAAGTTATGTCAAGTGACGCGAGTTCAACACTCAGGCTTGAACCAAAAAAAAAAAAAAAGTCAGTGAAATTTTGTGGCAGATTGCGGAAAACCCCCATAAAGTAAACATTTTAAATCCCCTGATTACAGGAAAAGCCTCAAAACAAAAACAAGAATTTTACCTGAGCATATTCGAGAAACAAAAACTGGCAACAGATCTTTCGTCTCAATGATTTTTTTCACGCTACAAATTTTTATATGAGCATTGCTGCGGAAGGTTGAAATAAAGCACTGAATAATAATTTGAATGGAGGAAAGCCTTCGAAAAATAGGGATTTCATGTTGAAAGCTAAGTGTCATAATGAATAGTTTTTAATTGATATATCCGCTAGTTGTTGTCGGAGGATTATGTTAAATAGCCAAACATGAAGACGGGAAGATGACGAATCCATCGATACCTGGTTCGATGGTCAGTTCACTGTCGTTCGGGAGAAGAAGCTTGGACATAGATAGATAGATACTCAGATTTTATATGTATAAGACTAGCTGCGTGCCCGGCGTTGCACGGGCTACCTAAAAAATGTAAGAGCAGTCCAGTTGATGCTTTTGTAGTACACTGACACTAGTTTCTAACGCGTTAAGGAATAAATAAATGCGCGTAAAGCAAGGTTTGCAAAACACCAGTAAAACATATTTTTGCCAAAACACCTCATCAACGTTAATAATCGTTATCAATGATACAAGTTATGAGTACATTTTCAGTCAGCACAAAAGGGGAAAATATATGCATTATCAACTATAATCTTTACTCACGTTAAACTGAATTACATCTGATAGACTATATCGGAAATATTTATGCACAATAACAATCCGCTTTTTACATAAAATAGTCTACTACCCGGCGTTGCCCGGGTGTTTATTAATGCAACATACCACTCAGATAAATATTTGGATGGATTCTATCCACATGGTCGTACAAGAATTACATCAATCCGTTTTCCAGGTACAAACCCTCAAAGAACTCAAATAACTTGTAAATCACTCATTTACTTTACGACGTGCACGGTCCTCCTCGAAAATGAAAGTTATGTCATGTGACGCGTATTTAACAATCAGGCTTGAACAAAAAAAAAACAGCAAAATTTTGCTGCAGATTACGGCAAAATAATCGAAAAGTAAACAACTTAAACACCCTGATTACAGGAAAAGCCTTAAAACCAAAGCCTAATTTTATTTCTTTATATTCGAGAAAAAAAATTGCAACAGATGTTTCTTTTCAATGATTTTCTTCACGCTGTAAATTTTAATAAAAGCGTTCATCCGGAAAGTTGAGTTGAAGCACTGAATAATAATTTGAATGGAGGAAAGCCTTCGAAAAATATGGATTTTATTTTGAAATCTAAGAGTCATAATTAATAATTTTTAATTGATATCTCCGCTAATTATTATCGGAGGATTATGTTAAATAGCCAAACATGAAGACGGGAAGATGACGAATCCATCGATACCTGGTTCGATGGTCAGTTCACTGTCGTTCGGGAGAAGAAGCTTGGACATAGATAGATAGATAGATAGATACTCAGATTTTATATGTATAAGATAAATGAATGAATGAAAAATAGTGTTTTAAAAGGTAAATAATCAATGACAAATAAAGAGTCATATATTTGGAATTTTATGAAAAACGTGCGGCTTGAAACCCATTTTAAGTCGAAAAAAAAAACGAGCTGATGTTTGCATCGCATGACTTCCTTTTACTCCGATTTATTGTCATTTCCCCATTATTGGCAATTTTAATGTGATTTAATTGTTTAGTCTTTAAATATCACCAACAGTGGCCAAATTAAAACCAAATTAAAAAAAAAAAATCGCCAAATTTGTCGCCAAGTTGGTGACGATATATCGCCAAGTGTACTACAAATTATAACACCGCTTGAGTTTACATCGAAATGAACGATGATTTCCCCCCAAAAAGGGGCAAAAGATCCCCTTAGGAACATCCGAATGCAACCAAAAGGGAAGGTGCACAACTAGGCCCCACTAGGAGTCTAAGTACCAAATTTCAACTTTCTAGGACATACGGTTTTTGAGTTATGCGAGATACATACAAGAATACGCACATACATACGTACATACGGACGTCACGAGAAAATTCGTAGTAATTAAGTGGGGGGGGGGTTGTCAAAACGAATATTTCGGGTGTCCTTAGGTTCCTATGCATATATCCACGTGTGGTCGGATCGAAAAAAAAAAACTCAACATTCATTCGGAGGTGAGAAAAATGGAAATTAAGGCTGATTTTTGAGTGAAATTTTTTTCGCGAATACAATACTTCCTTTTTTGTAAAAGGAAGTAAAACGACCAGGAATGTTAATGTTATTTTCGAGCTTTTCGTCAATACAAATGTCGCCAAAAGAGCGATGAAAAATTACTGTCTCCGAGACGAAATTAAGAAGGTAGAAAATGAACGTGTTGTGAGAAAGACATTCAAGCGATCGAAACACCGACTGAAATTTAGAAATCATGAAAGATCGGTTTTTAATTCTACATTTTAAGCCACTTCAGGTACCGACACTTTTTAGGTAAGTGCATTTTGCTGTTTTCACGTAGATTTCATGCTGTATCTAAGTTGTGGGAATTGTTTTCAAGTAGATTTCATGCTGTATCTAAGGAGTGGGAACTGTTTTCACGTAGATTTCATGCTGTATCTAAGGAGTGGGAACTATCCCTACTTAGCTCTAATCTAAAAGTATTAAGTATAATTTCAAGTCTATTTACTTAACTTACTAACTTTTTCATGTTTAACGAACTGGCTTATAACGAGTGCGAATGAAGCACGATATTTGCTCGTTTATAACCGAGTACTCGTAAAAAAACAAGCTTGTGGGAAATATTGTAAAAATTCATAAACACTTACCTCGGCACCTCGCTGTGTGTTTTTATGTTTGTGCAGTACCAAAATTGGTTATTTTGTATTGAGCTGTCTTATTGCGTCTTTCTTGTGTTTTTGTTGGCAATAAATACTCATGGCAGGAAAAACATCATAATTTTTGCCCTCTAGCTTCGAAAAGGTTTGAATTTCTTCTGCATCACAAAAGTCATCGAGTATGTTAATGATTGTTCAGCTTCAAACTCTTCACATTAATTTATCGCTATCGTCCTTGTTTTCATTATTTTTCATCAGCTGCATTAGTTTAAATTTCAGCTATAATATCCTCGGAAGTATATCCCAGAAATGATATGATTGTCGTCAGCTTCTATAGAATTTTTGAATAAATATCACTTTTTCTTAGGATATACGAGTTGTATAGGGTCATTCCATGTCAACTGATCCAAAATTTGGAAAAAATTTTCCCTTACCCTTTTGTATTTCATTGAAATTTGGCTCACCGATTGTATCCTTCGAGGTAATCAAAAGTCCAAATTTTTAGATTTTTATCTCTATTATTTTTTTATTTATAACACTTTGATTTTTCGAAAAACCCTCTTTTCTTCATGGATGCTTGAACATAAAATGGACGATAACTCAGCACCAAATATAGATAGAAAGATTTGGTAAAAAGCATTTTAAAGTACATTAGTTGCTGTTTAATAGGATATGCAACATAATTAATTTTAAAAAAATTTAATTTTAAAAAAATGAAATTTAAATTTTAAATTTTAATTTTTCAGAAAAGGTGTAATGAATTTTTTTGAAAAAATTCTCAAATTTTTTTGTGTATTTCATCTTCATTTGTGAACTTTGGATCACTTGACATGGAATGACCCTATACTAACCTGCATTTGACTTTGAAATGTTAAAGGAATTGTCCAAGGACTGATCAATTCAGCTGGAAGTCAATGGAAGTTTTTTGAATCACAAAAGTATTGCTTTCAGCGGGGTTTGCTCGTTAAAATCAAGTCATGCTTCCGTAGACTTAACATTTTACCAACCAAATCTTTCTGATTTCGTTGCTAAATCCGGGTTATCGTTAAATAGTAGTTAGCAGGCCCGTCATTTAGGGAGATCTGGGGGGAGGGGGGTCAATTTACCCCCCTGCCTTTGAAAATCTAATGTTTTACAATAATGGTATTTTTTTATGTTTTCCGATAAAATTTGCATTCAATACACACCCTTTGCCCTCTCCCCTCCCCGGAAAAAGTCGAAGTGACGGGCCTGGTAGTAAGCATGAAATAGAAACTGAATAGTTAAAATTTTCTTGGCATTTAAATGAATTTTTTAAGTAGTTTATTAAGTTGACTTTTAGTGTATACCCTGCGCTTAATAATGTCTGTATATTAAATGACAGGTAAAGAAAATAAGCGGGTTAATCTGATCGAACTACTAATATCAAATCAATATAAAAGCTTAAAGGTTACAGTCGACTTCCGTACAACGCGATCTGACTTACGCGAAATGGCTACAACGCGGATTTTTTTCACCAGTAAAGAATTTTAGACATAACGCGAATTAATTGCCCGCAACACAGAATTTTAGACATAACGCGAATTAATTGCCCGCAACACGACAATTTTCGTAAGGGAATAGCGGTAAGTATCGACTTTGTCTTTGGCTACTAAAAAATTTTTTCGTGAATGAACTTTCATCCCTTTAGCATCACTGAGAGCAGAAGTTCCCATACCGTACTAATCTGATACATAGCTTATACAAATACAGTCGAACCTCCATATATCGAACTTCCACATATCGAAATTTTCTTATATCGAAATCCCAGCAAATTTCTATGTTCATTACATAGAAAAATTGTTTCTATATATCGAAAAAATCTCTATAGATCGATTTTTTTTTCGAGACATTTGTAGTTTTTTTTTCCTCTTTAGACTGTTTGTCTCATGAAAAATAAAGGTTAGGGGAGAAAATTATGTTCACTAAAGGTTGCTACGAAACTCATAAGGAATCTAGGGTTGAGGGCTGTGTAGATAGGTCGTTGTTTTGTTCTAGAATTCTTAAATTCCCTCAAGTTTATTTGAAATATCTTAGTTGTAACATTGTAAAATCAGTTTCAAGTCATCCCTTTTGTCTGTTGATTATCGTTCCCAGTCGTTTTAGCTGCAGTAAAAATCATTCAAGTTAAGTAGATTAATTTTTTACTTCTCTCTCGATTTACCAAAACGAAAATCCCCTAATGTTGCAGATCAAGTTGAATTGCCAAAGAATGAAGATGTATGATGGCGCAAAAATGTAATTTATGTTATTTTTTTAATTATTAACTTTCATTTAATCCGATGCTCGTATAAATTAGAAATTAGGATTGATACACGAAAATTAGCTTTAATTTTAATGTTTTAGGAGATTTTTAGGATAAAATTAAATTGTTTCTGTGTATATCGAAATTTCTATATATCGAATTATTTTCCGGCAATTTGCTACTTCGATATATGGAGGTCCGACTGACTCCTCCATTTTCTTTTTTTTTTCATTCTAAATGTGAAAGTTGTTAATTATGATGCCTAAGAGCGTTGTTGCATCTTGTGAAGATAGAAAGAAAAAGAGTTTCTCACACTGAAAGAAAAGCTAAAGATTATGTGCTTGAACTAATGCGTCGAAGGTAGCACGACAATTCGGTATGAGTGAATTTTTCATATGTGCAATGAAAGGTCTAGAAAAGGAAGTCCTTAAAAGCTCACCAAGTAGTACCTAAGCAAAATGCAAAAATTATGAAAAAGGCAGCTGCTTTTGTATTGTGAATTTAAGAAACCAGAAAGAAGGGTGTTGCGTTGCAATAGATTAAAACATTGTAAAAGAAGTAGTGAAGCATTTGTATTTTGATTTAAAAACAACATCAGAATAACGGTTTGATCACGCAGAATAAATCATCATCGTGTCCACTTTTTTAATTTACAAATATCATTACTGTATCCACTGTACAGTAAAACTATAGTGCATTTGTTTTTCTTACTACATACTGTACGTACCATACTGGTTTATGTCTTTCTTTCCCATTGAACATTGATTTTGTGCATCGTAGAAATATTTTATGTTGAATAAAACGGTTTTTTAATTTAAAATACAAATAAAAATTTAGTTTGTGTAAGAAACAGTATTATATGGTTAAGAAATAGTTTTTAACAGTTTGAGGTGGTCTTTACAAGTGTCGAAAATAATTGAGTTTGTTTATAAAAGTTTTTACACATACCCTTTTCCACAACGCGAAATTTCGACTTACGCGAGGAGTCTTGGAACGCATCCCTCGCGTAAGTCGGGACTTTCAAACACTAAGAATGATAAAATAAACTTTCGGCCAACAGCTGCTATGAAACATCTGCTTTCACAAACAACACTTGATATGATCTTAGGCTGCGCTATTTTGAATTAGCGGCGCTGTGAAATACTAAGCAGCTGACTCGTCGTAGTTTTTCACACTTCTAAAAAAATGTTATTTTTATCATCATATTTTATTGCTGTTTTACATTATCTGTTGTAGCAATCGAGTATCGACTTTCCATGGTAATTTAACTGCAACATGGTAGAAAAGTGTTTAAGCCTAAACATTAAATTTGACGTTTTAAATTTAAATTATACTTTTCGCAAGCACAAATAGCGTTAAGACCCAACTCGTTGAATTTCTTGTTTCCACAAATAGAATGGAATGAAAATGGCCAAGAAATTTGCTAGTGATTTTCTAGAACAGGTAATACAATAAAACCTGCAAAGTTGACCACCCTTTTAAGTGGACCATCTGTCTATGTTCACCGCTTTTGTCAGGGACGGAATTAGTCCTGTCTTATATAATGAAGGAAAACCTCTGTAACTTGACCACCCCTCTATCTTGACCACCTGTCTATCTTGACTACTAATGTACAGCAAATTTGATTTGGAGCACTAAAAAAAAACCTTTGTAAGTTGATCACTTGTTTTTTTCTTTTTTTTAAACTTAATTAAGCAAATTATTTTAGTTTATTAACCCGTCAGGGGAGGTGAAAAAGTAGGACGTAACAGGGGACGTGAGGTCTCAGAAACCGCTATTTAAAAAATTCTTAAAAATCGTGTAATAGGGAAGTTGCAACCTATTAAATGTTCATATTTTGGCTATTGGATATTGTTAATTGACCCTCAAAACTAAAAAATTCACCATCGCCGAATTTTAAAACACCGTGGTTGATTTTTAATGAATTTTTAAAAATCCACGCGCAAAAGTGCGCGCTTCTGAAACGTCACGAGCCTACGTCACAGGGCGCGAACGGGCAGCCTTCCGCCGAAGATCCCTTGTTTTCGCTAGGAATATTTTGAGCGCGCTGATATTTATATTTTTCAGAAATTCGATAATCCTTTTGAACACACTATGGAGACCGGATTCGTTAAAGCACAATCTAAATAATCTTCCTCATGTAACATCAATGAGGATATTCGAATATTTCCGAGAGGATGAGAGGTTTAATGTTCCAGAAACGCGAGGAGTTAAATGCGAGGAGAAAGCCTTTTACGTTTTGTCTTCGAAGTCGAATGCGTGACCTTCGGCTTCTGCCCTACCGGAAGGCGCATAACGTCACTTCCTATGCCATCTGACGTCACAGGCGCTTGAACTTTAAAAATTAATTTAAAAAAAACTACTTATCGTATCGCAAAAATTTTTTCACCTATGATGTTCATACATGTTACTCTATCATATAAAAATAAAATTGAAAAATCGAAAACTTCCCTATTAAGATACATTCCTGTAATTTCCCTAAGATGTTCTTTGAACTCGTAAAACCACAATCTTGGAGGTGTACGCCCCTCTAAGAGTCCCCCCCTCCCCCCGAACTAGAATCATCCAAAAAAAGACTGCTTTAAAATACCCTCTCCCCCTAAAAATGTCTATAGCGTAGTCTGCGTAATCCCTCCCCCTCCTCTCGTGAATCATTATTGATAATTCATACAAATAAAATAATTGTTGAAAAAACTAAAAAAACACGCTTTTGTAGCAAAATGAGCTAAAAAGTAAGAAATAAAATAATTTGAAAAACTAGAAAAAACACGCTTTAGTAGCAAAATGAACTTAAATGAAAAAATAAAATAATAGTTTAAAAAAACTAAAAAAACACGCTTTGTAACAAAATGAACTAAAAAGTAAGAAATAAAATAATAGTTTAAAAAACTAAAAAAACATCCTGTAGTAGCAAATTGAACTAAAAAGTTGAAAATAATCCTTGTATGACAAGTATATAAAGTAATTGACCAAGCACTGAATTTTACTGTAATTAAAAAAAAAAGCGCGGCGGTGCTGCCTATTTACATTTTTGCATGAATAACAAGTGGAAGAAATTTAAGACAACTGATAAGAAGCCCTCCGTCCTTCCCGCTTTTTTTTTATTACAGTAAAATTATGTTTTTGGTCTATTACTTTATATACTTGTCATCCAAAGATTATTGTTACCTTTTTAGTTCATTTTGCTACTAAAGCGTGTTTATTTGAGCAATCACGATTGCTTACTGTTCTCATTTGACGGCCCTTGGCTTTGTGGTTCCTTTTTTTAGCTAAGACCAGGGGCCTCTGCAGCACCACTGCCCACTGGCCTCCGGTCCAGGTCCTGAGCACTGTCCCCCTTTAGCCGCTTCTCTTGGTCGGTGGCGTCCATGTCCTACACTCACACAAACATACACGCACACACACACGCATCATTACACACATACACACTCCCACACACACGCCGTTACACACATACACACACGCATCATTACGCACATACACACTCCCACACACACGCCTATGTGCATACACAGAGGTCTACGCACACACACAAGCCTATACATGCACGCACGTACGCCTGCACACATAACTAGACGCACGTAAACGAAAAGGAGGAGAGGCAGGCTTGGGAAGGGAGGGGGGATAGGAGCCGTTCCTAGAAACAATAAGTCCAATGAGTAGGGTTCTGACGTGATTGCGAGAAACATATTTCGAATTCAAAATTTCAGAATTCAACTTAATTTCATCCCTTTTTAGCCTACTTTCCCAGTAAAAGTCAGAAAAAGAAGAAAAAAGCATGAAAGAAGGCTTAATGCATCTTAAAAATATCCCGAAAAACAAAAAAAAAGTCAAAAATAAATAAAATAATTAAATAAATATCGAAAAATTAAAAATTGGAAAGTAGGGTATTGAGATGGGGAAAAAATGTCTGTCGGTCTGTCTGTCTGTCGGTCTGTCTGTCTGTCTGTCCCCCCCCTAATAACTTTTGAATGAATAGTCCGATTCGAACAAACTTTTTTTTGTTCGAAAGATCTCGGCAAGGGCACCTCATTCCCATATTTCGCTTTTTGGTTTGAACTATTTTTTGTTCAATTTTGAACAGTTCAAAAAACTTAACATTAGCTCCTACGGGGAAATTCAAGGCAATTCCGAACTGTGAGGCGAATTTGCTTCAAATAAACTTTGTAGGAAAAAGTTTTTGATGAAAAACTTGTATATAAAATATTTTTTTGATTTGAACAATTTTCTGTTCAATTTTGAACAGTTCAAATCCCTTAACATTAGCGCCTACGGTTAAACTGAAAGTCAATGTAGATTCCGTACTTGAAGGCGGATTTACTTCAAACAAATTTTGTTGGAAATAGCTTTTGACGCCGAACTCTAGACTCCGACTCCGAGAATTTAGGGGCACCTGAATCCGAATCCGACTCCTGTGCCCGACAATTAATCGGACTCCGACTCCCCGACTTCGACTATGACTTCCTAGCTTTGGCAAAAATTTATGTACGGACAAATGACTGACTCCGACTCCTTCATCCCAAAATTAGATTGACTCCGACTCCGACGCTATGGTTTTAACTGTGAAATAATTATTGTTGATGTGATTTGTTTTTATTTTCACGCTAAAGTTTTTATTTAGGTATTCAGTTTTCGGTGAATAAACTCGAAGTCATTTATGTTTCTACATAAAGATACGCGCAGACGATTTTTTTTTTTTTTTTTTGACAATGAAAAGTATTTCTTTACGTTGACATTTTATTGTTTTTATTTATCTTCATAAGTACATTAATTCATTTAAAAAATTATTTTTGGCAACAGGGGAAAAGAAACGATTTTTTATTTTGATAAGATGTATTTATTTTAATGAGCTTATTAATTTTTATTATTATTTTTTTTTTCGTTTTGAAAGCTGTTGAAGAATTTTTTTTAAATGGAAAAAAGTGTATTAGCTGCTTTGTTTAAAAGTTGCTGCTATTTTATTTGTTCGTTTTTTTTTTTTTTTCTTTTTTTTACGCATCTAATTTTTTTAGATGAGTGAGGAATATTTTATTCCTAGAAAGTAGCTTAAAATATTGGAAAAATATGTTTGAAACAATTTGCGATTTTAGCTATTTTGAGAACATTGATCAGGTACTAGAAAGTAGTATGGGTATACGGGAAAGTAGGCTAGTCTAGTTCTAGACAGAACTTCTTGTTTAGGTTTTTAAACTATTATTTTATTTTTCTAGCACATAAAAATTTTCTTATCTCCACCACATCGAATTTCCAATCGCATACATTCAACTGAAAAGCTGCGAAGTAATTAACATAAGACATCAGAGACCAACCGCAAAGCTCCAAAATACGCGCATGCGTGCATAATGTTACTGGTTTCGAAGCAAAATTCAATTCAGTCGACGATTTTCTGGTCAGCTAGCTAGTTAGCTGAAAGTTAGTTCGGCGGTTGTTTTCGAGAAAAATTCCTAAAGAAAATACCAGGTAAGGATTTTATCCTTTGGTCTGGCATTTTCGTACTTTAAAAGAAGTTATCTTCGCTAGCCCGTCGTAAGCGCAAAACATTCAGCCTCACGAAATATTTCAACTTTATGTCTGTATCGACTTTCCGCTCCGTTAATTTAAAATTCGCGAAATCGCCCATTTTATCATTTCGCGAAAATAAGTGCTTTTGCAGTAGTCTATTGATGGGAGTGTACTCTTTTTTTTTTTTTTTTCTAATTACGAGAGTAAATGTCTTTCAGGGCAATAAGGGGCAGCTGTTCCATTATTTTTGAGAAATAATTTTTTTTTACTGTTTTAATACCATGTACGTTCGCATCCCAGCACGGTATTAGGGGCCCAACTCATAACACTGGCGCAATAGCAGTTTTAAGCTATTTTGTCTCAAATATTCAATACGCTTCAAAAATTTGTATTATGTACTTGTTATTTCTTGTTACCTAAATTAGTAATGCATACGATTTTTCTTTTAAATTACAAAATTTTGATAATGTGTCACTATGGATTACAGCAAACTTCCGATTTTCGGCGGTCGTATTATCCGCGGGTCTTTTCAGATTTTATTTATTTATTTATTTATTTATTTTGAACTTATGATTGTGTTATTGTTAGCTTTTAGATTTCAGGGGTGCCCACCCAAGGGACTGCGCCACTGAAATTTTTAGCGGGAGTTGTTGTGAGGGGTATTTTTTTCCTTTTGGGGGAGGGGAACTCTTGCTTTTGGAGGACAGCTTTGCAATATTTAGTAGGCTACGCCGTTCTTGGGGGGGGGGGTTAAGCACCCCTGTAGATTTTATTTTTTTTTACATTCAATGTTAGTAGATGCAATGTAACAATGTTTTTAGTAATAATTTAAATGTATGTGTGAGTGGTAATCATATTCTTTAGCTATTGTATACAGTAGTATCGTTTTTAACCTATTCGGATTATAAACGGTTTTCGCATTTTCGCGGCGCGTTTAGAGCCGTTCATTAATTACATAATGATCCTTAGGGAGGGGGAATCTCTACATACCCTTACTTGGGAGGGGGGGGGGGATCTGACCCATTCTTACGTTATATTTTCCTATACGATATTTTATATTGTTCGGTCAAGCGGTTTGGCAGGGATCATATTTCATTTGTTTCTGAATGGTAAAAAACGCATTAGGATGAGTTGTTTTTCACTGGTTTTTCAGAGAATTAGTAGTGTGAAATATAATAAAAGAATCGCACTGCGCACGGAAAGTCTTATTTTTAATTAGTATCGCATCATATACAACAAATATTTGTGACAATATTTTTTCGTGAGCAAAACATATTCTATTCGTCGAGCTGACCAAAAAAAAAAAAGCCGATTAAAACTGATTTAAAGCTTGTGTTAGATATGCTACACGTGCCAAAAATTTTTAACTTGATGCGTCACTTGATGATCAGTTCTATGTCTGAAATGCACAGAAAAAGTATATTTCAAAGCAAATAACGCGTAGCGCCAAATTTCGATGAAACCACGAGAAAACTTGCGAAACCCCGAATTAGGTGGCTTACCCCAGCGTTACTCAATTTTATTCGGCTGTAATTGCCAAAGTGAAATCATTTATTCCTGTAAATAAATAATTGGCTACTATTACTCTCTTAATATTCGTAATTTTTATGTGTAATACGAATGAGAGAGTTCTGATAAGCGCAGGAACTTTTCTAGGATATATTTAAAAAAAAAAAGCCGTATGAAGCATAAAACTTGCGATCATCATTTTTTAAATTAAGAAATATAAGATCATGTTAATTCAGAGTTTCTCATATGTGAAATAATTTAATGTTTCAGAAACACTTTTGTGAAAATATATTATTTACAAAACGCGTCGGTCTAATGCTCTTATGTTATTTTGCTTTATCATTCAAATCAAATATTTTATCAAACATACTCCATTTAAATACCTTACTTAAGGTTGAGAAAAAAAGGTTAGGAGAAGAAAAATAGGCTGAAAATGATTTATGCAAGTAACATAAATAGCTGAAGCATAAATTTCTGTAAATGTGGTTTTTATGCTTTGTGCGATTCATTACTCCTCCCTCCAAAAACACATAGACGATAGTATCGTTCACATTGTGTTCAAACACTACACTGTAAAAAAAAACTGTAAATTTTGAAGAAGTTATCCGTATTTTTTACAGAAAAAAACTGTTCGTAATAAAATACAGGATTTCTCTGTTTTTTTGAATCTGGAACCGGTAATACTTTGTTTTTCTTCGAATCTTCGACATTTCGCCCGCGTGTTTAGATTTTGGTTCTCGTGCTCGAGTTTTTGATCTCATATTTATTTAAAGCGAGTAAGTCTTAAATCGTTTGCAACTTCCATTTCATTGCATCCTAATCAATATTTTATTATGTTTTTTTGTCATCTGTTACTGAGGCATATTCGGAAATGTACCTTTGTATACATGTATTTCGTAGTAGTATAGTAAATATTGAAATGTATTTATGAAAGTATAGTTTCATTTTTTAATCTTCATAAAATAACAAATCAGCTTGAATAAATAATAAAAATACGGAAGATTTCTGTAAAATAAACGGAAGAAAACTGGCGTCCTGGCTGACAGTTTTTTTTCCGTAAATTTTACGGATTTTTTTTACAGTGTATGAAAAAATGTAATCAATTTCAGTAGTCTTTTCGATTCATTAATTATTCTTAAAAGTAAATGTTTGAAATACCACTTCTTTTCATTTCTTATGAAAAAAATTTAAATAATGTTTATTCCAATGAAGGACCTCATTCCTGGTCAATTGGGTGCTTTTTATTGACCCTCGAGCAGTGTCGGAAGTTTTTCGTACCTAAAACCTTGAACTCTTCCGGAGAGGGGGGGGGGAATTCTTCAGAAATTCATCATGATCCCCCCCCCCTGAAATGGTAGTCTGTATCCACCCCTGTTGGGAGGGCGAAAACATTTTTCGGAAGAAAATTAGAATAGGGGAACATGGAGCAAAGTGAAATGCTGAAATATTTTCCCTTCGTTTAGCTCCACCTATCTGGTATTATTTTAACTACAGTCCGACCTCCATATATCGAAGTAGCAAATTGTCGGAAAAAAATTCGATGTATAGAAATTTCGATATATAGAAACGATCCTATTTTATCCTAAGTCTCCTAAAACATTAAAAATAAAGCTAATTTACGTGCACGAAACCCAATTTCAAATTGATACTAGCATCGGATTAAAATAAAAGTTAATAATTAAAAAAATAACAGAAATTACATTTTTGCGCCTTCATACATCTTCATTCTTCTTCAATTCAACTTGATCCGCAACATTAGGGGTTTTCGTTTTGACAATGTAATCGAGAGAAAAGTAAAAAATAAATCTACTTAACTTGAATGATTTTTACTGCAGCTAAAAAGACTAGGAATGATAATCAACAGACAAAAAGGATAACTTCAAACTGATTTTACAATGCTAATGGTTACAACTAAGATTTGAAATAAACTTGAGGGAATTTAAGAGCTCTAGAACGAAACAACGACCTATCTACACACCCCTCAACCCCAGATTCCTTATGAGTTTCGTAGCAACCTTTAGTGAACATAATTATCTCCCATAACCTTCATTTTTCATGAGACAGTCTCAAGTGGAAAAACAAATCTACGAATGTCTCGAAAAAAAATTCGATAAATAGAGATTTTTTCGATATATAGAAACAATTTTTCTATGTAATGAACATAGAAATTTGCTGGGATTTCGATATATAGAAAATTTCAATATGTGGAAGTTCGATATATGGAGGTTCGACTGTATATAGTACTATATGTTCCATTCAAGAAAAAAAAATATCGCCGAAGGTTAAAGCTTTTGGTAATACCGGCAATTTCAAAGAAATGGATACTCAAAGTGTAACATTTGGTTGTAACTCAAAACGTATTTTTGTTATTGTAAAATGATGAAGTTCTTCTTATATTAACCTTTTAAATTTTAACTAGACCTAATATTCAATGCAGTAAAAATTTAGTTAATATTGAGCTTATTTGTGTTTTAAATGAATGGTACAATGAGCCAAGTACGTACGGGACAAAATTAAATAGTTTGTTTCATTTACTCAATCATTTAATATAAAAAAATCGCGTTTGCATTTATTAATTCATTTACATTCCTTCATTTAGTAATTCACTTATTTATTCACTTATTTTACTCGTTTATTTAGTTTTTCATACATTAATTGATTTATTCACTTAATTTTTCGTTTATTGTTTCATTATCTTTTGATTTATTCATTCATCTTTTTATTTACTAATTCTTTTGATCAAAAATACGAGTATGTTTTATAATCGACTAGAAAATATTTCATTAGAAAAATATTTTACTTATCACATGGGGGAAAAGTGAAAAATTTTCCGATATTTTTTTTTTTTTTTAAGACTCAAGTTTACAGCCAAAAATAAAAAAGCTCGGGCTACAAGGCTAATAAATGGACTTTCTCATTTAGACTATAATTCCACGCTTAGAAGGCCAAACATGTACAGTCTTGAGCAAAGAAGAGACCGAGGGGACATGACTCAGTTGTTTAAATTTATTAAAATGAAAGATGTTTCGGGGCTAAAGTTTAGCACTGACAACAGGACGAGGGGTCATTGTTTTAAGCTATTTAAATCTCAGGTTAACATGGATATTAGGGAAAATTATTTTAGCAGGGTAGTGGAACCTTGGAACAGCTTACCGGAAGAGGTGGTAATGAGCAAGGGAGTATATAGTTTTAAGAGGGCCATTGATCTTCACTGGGAGTTGTAAATTGACTAGGGGGGACCAGTCTAGCTGGGCAAAGGCCCTGTTGCTGGTCTTCACTTTTGTATTGCATTTAAAACTATGGGTAAACTTGATGCATTAATATGAATTCATTTCAGTTTTTTTTTTTTTTTTACAATCCAACAAAATAATTCTTGGATCCTTTTCTTCTATTCTGATCTACTTGCGAATATTGTCGCTCTAAAGAATTTACGATGTCGTAATGGCAAAGGGCCGCCGGATACCCGGATGAAATTCAAAACCCCACCTGAAACAAATTATTTTAACGTTTGTAGGAACCCTTTAATCACTTTAAAAAAAATAGACGATTTGATTGCCATCCAGTTCCCCGTGCTCACAAATCACTTTTGTTATCTCAAATTGTAAAATAGATTCCCCCCCCCTTAAGCTATTGAAGGTTATCTACATAATTTCACATCATAGTCTCCGTTTTTATAATATTGGTAACTTAATAACTTAATGCTATTTCGCTATGTTTAAAAAATCACAAATTTGCAAAAGATTAGTTTTTTTTTTTTTTTTGCATCTATAAGCACGAATATTTTTCCATTGAGAAAGGGGTTTCTTATAATCCTGAAACGCGAGTCTATTTCTTTTGCATTAATTACTTTTATTTTTAGTTTTTTTTTTTTCGATGTATTGAGAGTTTAAACAATTACATTGTTGTCGCCCCATTTGTTCAATAATACGAATAAAAATACGTTAAAAAAAATCAATCATTTTGGAAGGGGGGGGGGTCAGATGTCTTGATAGCCATCATTAACTCATGTATTTTTGAGTGGAAAAAGTGACTCCTTGTATCTTCGAAACGTGTGTCGGTAACGTGTTCGCAAATTTTAGCTTGTTTAGCGTTGATTTTATTTTTAAAAAATAGTATAAAGGTCTTAACTTCTAACTTGCTAATTTAGTATTTCATTTCAAATTCTGGTAAAATTATAACACATTTATCATATTTAGCTTATTTAACCGTTTTGTACGGTATAAGTTGGTGGGGGGGGGGAGCAGAGTTTAGATCCTGCCGGTTAGAGCTCAAAGTTGAAATCCTGCTATCAAAATCCAAGTTTTCCCTCTTTTCGAATTTCAAAAGTGCTCTTCATCAACTGTTATGTATGCATTAATGCAGGGGCTCTCAAATTGGGTGCCGCGGAACCCTGGGGTGCTATAGGAAGAGGTGAGGGGTGCCGAGAAGTGTCCGTGGTATCAATCTTTACTAATAATAACGCTGAAAATCTCTCTGTCTGCCAGGATCTCTGTGACGCGCATAGCGCCTAGACCTTTCGGTCGATTTTCATGAAATTTGGCACAAAGTCAGTTTATAGCATGGGGGTGTGCACCTCGAAGCGATTTTTCGAAAATTCGATGTGGCTCTTTTTCTATTCCAATTTTAAGAACAAAACTATCATAAGATGAACGAGTAAATTAGGTAAACGTGGAACCGTAACACGGGCACAAGCCAATTGGCGAGAAAATTCACCATACATTATTTGTAAATATACAGGCGAACCAAAAGACCTTTAATTTTTCTATTACGGGCAAAGCCGTGCGGGTATCACTAGTATATAAGTAAAGTGAGTGCACCAAATAATGCCAGGTTGACCAGAAATCCTCCATTTTTTAATACAGTATAAGAAAAATTCACTAGATCTTCTTTCATTGTCATCAAAAAGCCTAACTGATGATAAAGCGTTATCGACAATCCATTTTAACTACAGGCAACAGTGTAGCAAAAGTTGTTGCAGAAGAGTGATTTCAAAACCAACTAAACTCATTTTACGGTAAATTTTGTTTTTAAATGGTTTCCCCGAAGTTTACCTAGAAGAAAAAAAAAAAGTTGTATACTGTTCTTGAAGCCTAAATTATGCAGTTGACGAATTCAAGAAGAAAAGTGTGCTGTGTGCCGTCATTTCTTCTTGAGATTTGATAAACTAGAAAAGTAGATTGTAGTACGATAGCTCCATGGATCTCCCATTAACACTAGTCCTTATAATAAACAACAGAGTACTTGGTAGGAAGATATGATTCTGCGCTGCACATATGTGCCAGAACTGCGTGAAGATGTGGGAAAACCCCGCTGAATATAACGACGTATTAGTTGTTTACATAATAGAGATGGCCTAGGGTGCCGTCAGGAAATTGTAGATCTTCAAAGGATGCCGCGAGTCGAAAAAGTGTGAGAACCCCTGCATTAATGCTTATATAAAATCTCTGTAAATGTAGCTTTTGGGCAGGGATAGGTTTGTGACGGTGCAGCCAAGTTCAAGTCAGTATGATTTTTCTTCAGAACTATACTCAATTCAGCGAGAGCTGATAGAGGAAGTAAACAAAGAGGGTTACTACTCTCATGACTTACTCGCCCGATTGGCAATGCTGTTCGCATTGAAAGCGCAGACATTTCGCTTATCTGATTGGCGCTGCTTTCAATCATCCCACCGCCAAGCAGACAGCGGTAGCGCCAATTGTCACGTTGCTTTGTTTACGTCCACTATCAGCCCTCGCTAAATGGACTATAGTTATATGCAGAGCTCTAGAGTCGGAGTCGGACTGATTTTTGGATAAAGAAGTCGGAGTCGTTGGAAAACATTCCGACTCCGGACTTTCTTTTTTTTCTCTAATTTTCACTTACTCTGCTTACATTTTTTAAAAATCTGACTACCAATTGATTCAATTTATGAATAGAGACCTACTCATGATAAAATTTGCCACTAGCTGGCTCCTTTATTTATCGAAAACTTCCAGTTTTAGTAATAACTACACTGTTAAAAATTCAGGAAGATTTTCTGGTAATTGTTACTGTAAAATTGCATCGCCCGACGCATCGCTGATTTTTACGGTAATTTATACCGGAGAAATAAGCGAAAGAATGTGGAGGAGCAAGCGGAAAAAGGTAATTTTTGAGTGAGAATTTTTTAGCGATAGATATTTTTTTTGTAAAAGGAATAAAAATCGGATAAAACCGATAAAATATCACTGTTTTTGTTAATCTAAAGACTTAATGTTAAAATCGTCATGTTAAGGTAAATTCTAAACCAGCCAATAAAATTAAAATTTAAAATTAAGGGAAGAAGAAATATTGGTATAACAAAAGCTATTCGCGAGTACAAAACAGGATCCTGTCGTATTTTGTGTACAATTTCCTGCAGATGTACATGTACGTGGCCTCTCTCCGGATCATAGTGCCCTACTTACAATTAAATTTTATTGATGAAATATAACTAAAGAATTTTTGGAGAAAATTTTCAGAATTGTAATATTTATATTTTTTTATAAACTCTGAAATTAACTTGGGGTGTCACCCACCAGATGAGTGTCAACCGGGGCGGACCTCCCCCTCTGAAGAAAGGTCTTTTGACTTTGAAAAAAGTTTTATTTCTCTCAAGTTACAGCTTTCAAAAATTGAAAGCCCACGAATTGATAAACATCTATTTTTTAAGTATTAAACGGGAGCAAATAAATCCTTTTCGGTTAAAAAAAATAATGGGGTTTTAAGTAATCTCATTTCTAAAATCCTAACTATTGGAAAGTTTGATTTTCAAATTGAATTTCTAAAGTTGTATACATCTAAAGCGAATAATAAAATACAACGCAAAAATAAAAATTTCATGAAGAGAAAGAAATATTTCAAACTTTGTTTTGCGGTTTCCCCCCCTTCTCATGAGGGAGGGGGAATTGAAAAAACAAAATAAGATGAAAAATGAATTAGCTCCTGAAACCGTTCCGGGTATTTTAACGTTTTTAATTGCATTCATTTTACCATTTCACGGGGCTCCAGGGAAGCCTTGTTGAGAAACGTTGCTGTAAGTTTCCTGTTTATTGTCGAAATACTTGTAAAGCTTGACCACGGAGAGATGGCGGATGACCTTAAAGCGCAAACACCGTTTGTGTATTTGTGATAGTAGAATTAGTCGGGAAGCGCCGAGCAGTGAGAGGCGCATCCATATCTTTTGCAAAATAGTAACAACCATAGACTAATAATAAGAGTAGACTGAGCTATGGCAACCCTTTTGCTGCTCATAAACCAAACCATGTGACTGGTGGATATCCTAGCAACAGCGGGCGTTGTTCATAGCAGACGATCCACGCCAGCGATAAATAAAATAAATAGAATTGATGGAACACGGAAGAATGATCTTTTACGGAGTCCGATTTGTAAATTTGTTATTCTGAGTTGTAAATATTTGGTTAATATAGTGAGTTTTTCGTTTAGAGAGAATTGTGAATTTTCTTTAGTCAATTTCAATAACTCTCTAAGCAATTAAAGATGCAAGCGCCTAAAAAGAATCGGCAAACGGTAAGATTTTTACCTACAATTTCAATTTAAGATACCGATTAGTACATTTTTGCGTTAACGCAAAACGTTTACGCCATTACGTTCACGCCAACGCTGACGTAGCAGTTCCAAATGAAATAAATGTTACTGAAAACTGTGATAAAAAACTAATTACTAATGTCAAAGTAATGCATAACTAAAAGAAAAACAGTGCAATCTCTGACCTGGAAAAAAATAGATGTCGAGTGCCAAACTATAGATAAGGTTGCCATCTAGCAACCATGCTGCCAAAGTTTTCGCCAAGCCTTCCACCAGTCACATGATGTATCCATGAATCAATTTTTTCATCAGCAAGTCTGTGAGAGCTCGGTCTACTCTTATTATTAGTCTATGGTAACAACCTATTGCAAATGATACAAGTTATGCTTCCGCTTCAACGCCATCCGTCAGTTTTCCGTGGTCAAGCTTTAACTGATATTACAGTTAGTACTGTTAATCCCGGTTAACAAGAACTCATTATGGTCATAAAAACAATAGAATTTATAGGGGTAGTTTTGTCGTTTATCTTGGTATTGTAACTGGTTGATCTACCTGGCTGCACTTCTTGATAACCGCCCGTTCGAAACTTGATTCAACTATGTCGCCTCGTGTGAAGGGAACCTTAGTCTCTTATACTCAAAACGAGACTATTATAAGCTAAAATAAAATGATCGTCTGCCTGCTGCAGGAAAAAGTTACGAGAAAAAGAAAGAATAATGAATTGGAAAAATTTTGGATCGTCTGCAATACGAAATTTCAACTAGTACGTGTAAAAATTAAAGTTAGTTAAAATGATTAATAACTCCAGAATTTGTGGGGAAAAAAGAAGGAATTGGGAGGGGGGATTTTTTTCCATCGGCTGCGAAGAAGGAATAACAGCTAATGAGTGTAAAATTGGAATTTACGTTAGCGGTGGGTTAGTGTAAAAAAATCTCGTTAGAATGAGGAATTTACTCCCATAACATATCCATTTAAAAGATGAAAAATTCCTAAAAATCCTTTGTAAGTGAAGGACAAAAATCGTCGCTATAATAAGAGAAATTTTTTTCAAATAACGTCAAGGGGTTCTTTAAAAGACCCAAAAAAGTTTTTAGGATAAAATTTTTGGGGTTCTTTAAAAGACCCAAAAAAGTTTTTAGGATAAATTTTTTTTCCAAATTACGTCAACAGCTGTTCAAAACTATTATCTGAATAGGTATACAAGCCCCAAATATTTTCTTATTTAAAAAATAACCCCCATTTTTTTTTCCTAAGTGAACCAGTTTTTGTTGAAATGGCGAATGTCAATTGATGAACAGTGTCGACTAACGCCTTTTTAACAAGTGACTCAAGTAACATTAACTGAAAACAAATACTACTTCCATAAAAATCTCAGCCTCAACGAGAGCATCTGTCCCTAAACTATCCCAACAAAATAAGAGAAGCCGTTTTCAATTATAGTAAACGATCCCTTTAAAATTTCCCATCAGAATACGAATTTTCGAAAAAAAAAAAAAAAAAACCTTCAACACAAGGAGTAAAAAAAAAGATAGAGATATCTCTAAAAAATCACATTTAGAAAGAGAGTCAAGAGAAAAAATAGCAAATTATTTTTCAATAATTAGATTTAAAAAAATACGTCCTTTATTTTTCACTTAAAAAAGTATTCCTCCCTATATCTCCAAAAAACGTTTACTCAAACTCTGGAGTCTTTTTTGCTCCATTTAAATTTATTTCTGCTATTTCAGTTGAAAATTAATTTCAAATTAAATCAATTTATTATTTAAAATGTACTTCAAATAAACGTTTGTACACGCGCATATTCGTTTTCTTTTCCAAGGAAACACAATTATTTTTTCTCTTTTAAGAAAAACGTTCTTGGGTATGTTCGAATACAGCAATCAGCCAGCTGGGGACTGACTAGGCGCGTTCTAATAGATCTGCCGTTGATTAAAACTAATGAAAAAT
Organism: Uloborus diversus; assembly: GCF_026930045.1. Classification (NCBI taxonomy): domain Eukaryota; kingdom Metazoa; phylum Arthropoda; class Arachnida; order Araneae; family Uloboridae; genus Uloborus; species Uloborus diversus. Next base: position 255,923,214 of record NC_072731.1, read on the forward strand.
ATCCTATAGGAACTCGTCGCACTATCCAGTGACGTCATCAAATCAAACGAAAAATGCAACCGGTTGTTCAATTCGAACATACGCTTTGATTCGCGAACATATTTGCATACAATTGATTATCACGCAACGCATAGAAAGGATTTTATTGGCCAAGCTTCCAGCGGCGCAGAAATTTGATTAAACTTGTTCCGAAAGAACAGACCAGCAGTTCTACGATTGCACGAGGCGACGACGGTGATCGGTGAGCTTTATGGAAGATTGTCTCCCCCCCCCCTCCCAGATTTTGAATAGTCCGGAGTTAAAGGGTTTCTTTTGTTGTTTAAATTGTACTCGGGGGGGGGGGGATACACCGAGTATACAGCGGTAAGTACAAATATTTTAAATAATAATATGGTATATATGTTATTGGAAAAAGTTCTATATCTAGGGGATTTCAGCATTGCGCTAAGGAATGTCAACGTTCACATAGCTAAGATGACGAACTTGATTGCTACAGAAAATGGGTTTTCCTTTTGACGGTATGCATTTTGTACTTTGTAAATGACATGCGTAAGATGATATGCGTAAAAAGTTAATTACAATATAACTTCGATTTAACGACCTCCGATTTAACGATGTCCTCATTTGAATGATACATTTCACTGGTCCTTATTTAACCGCTTTGTATATATATGCTCCTTGATTTAACGATAACTTTTTTAGTCCTTTGACAATCGTTGAAAAATATTGAAAAGTAAAAAATTGGAAAGTAGGATATTGAGATGGGGGGGGGGGAATGTCCGTCTGTCAACCCCTCAATAACTTTTCAGTGAACAGTCCGATTCAAACATTTTTTTTTCCGAAAGATCTTGGCGAGGACATCTCATATTTAATTTTTCGATTTGAATAACTTTTCGTTTAATTCTGAAGAGTTCATAAAAACTTAACATTAGCGCGTACGGGAAATTCAAGGCAATTCCGAACTTAGAGGCGAATTTGTTTCATACAAACTTTGTAGGAAAATATTTTGAGAAACATGTATATAAAATATCTTTTAGATTTGAACAACTTTCCGTTCAATTTTGAACAGTTCAAATCCCTTTACATTAGCGCCTACGGGGAAACTGAAGGTCAATAGATTCCGCACTTGAGAGCGGATTTACTTCAAACAAAATTTGGTGGAAATAGCTCTTGACGACTAACTCCAGACTCGGACTCCGATAATTTTGAAGACTCCGACTTTTGGGCCCGAGAATTTGTCGTACTCCGACTCCCCGACTTCGACTCGGACTTCGTAGCTTTGACAAAAATTTATTCCCAGAGGGAAAATGACAGACTCCGACTCGTGGATATTCGACTCTGACTCCTTTACCCCCGAAATAAGTCCAACTCCAAATCCGCCAACATTGGCAGAGTTGCGGACTCGAAGGGAAATAAAATGAGATTCCAACTCCGAGTCTTTGAATTAAATACCTTCGGCGCCCGAATCTGACTCATTTATCCCAAAATGAGCGATTCTGACTCCATAGCTATGGTATTTACTTCGAAATAATTATTGTTAATATGATTTGTTTTAATTTTCACTCTAAAATTTTATTGGCAGAGAAATTCGGAGTCCTTTATGTTTCTACTTAAATATATGCGCAGACGATTTTTTTTTTTTTTTTTGACAGTGAATATTATATCTTTAACTGACATTTTATTTATTTTTGAAATTTTATTAATTTATTTTTAAAATAATTTTTTGGCAACAGAGTAAAAACAAATATATATATATATGTATATTGATATGATGTATTTATTTTATGAGTTTATTAATCTTGATTCTTTTTTTTCTTCTTGAAAGCGGCTAAAGATTTTTTTAAATGAAATGTATTTGCTGCTTTGCTTTAAAGGTGCTGCTACTTTAATTTGCTCGTTTATTCATTTTTTACGCATCTAATTTTTTTATGAGAAAGACATATTTTACTTCTAGAAATCGGCTTAAAATATCTTTAAAAATATGGTGTAAAAAAATTGCGATTTTAGATTGTTTAAAGAATTTTGATCGGATACTAGAAAGTCGATATTGGTATAAGGGAAATTAGGCTCGTTTAGTTTTGGACGGAACCTTTTCTTTAAAGTGTATTGCCGTTGAGACAAGCGAAAGAATTTAAAGTGTTGTAACTGTATAAATTTCAAACCAGCTGAAAAGAATAAGGTTCGCGAAGGTTACTTGAAATCAAAGGAAAATAAAATCTCATTTTACTTTTTATATTCGCGTGTATGTGTGTTTCTTTTGCGGGAGGGGGAGGGGCTCTATACACACCTGTTTGAAGTACTGAAATGAGCTCTTCTGAGGCTAGTCGGACAAATTTAGCCGTTCAACTAAATTAGCTCGAATATGAGAAAATAAAATACATGGTTGAACATATAAGCATATTGACCGATTACCGCTTAATTGGTAAAATATGGTCGAATAAATATAATGATTCTTAGTGCAGTTTCTCTTCTTTTACAATTATACCTTTGTAGAATTAGCAATTTGTTATTGTGAGTTTTTTTTTCTTTTTTTTCTTTCAAATTTTATTTTTCTAGTCGTTCCCAAATTTTACTCGAATTCTGCGAGTATATTTTCTTTCCATTTTTAAAAATGTTAAACTTTGATAGCTAAATATGAAAACTCAGAGGCAGCGAATCTGTGGGTGCGGGAGGGGTCAAACTGGCGCACCCCCCCCCACATATACTTATTATGAATCTTTTTTTTTTTTTTTTTTTGTTTTGGAACCAAAACTAGAAAATATGAAAAGCAGAAATATCAAATTTTTCAGAACATAACTATTCGTTTTCCTTCGTATAACGAAACATTATTTAGCACAAGTAGTCACTTTTAATTTATGTATTCAATGATTAGATATTAGTAAATTAATTGTTTTACTCACTCAAGCCATACTTGATCAATGAAATGATTACCAAGTATTTGTGACATGTGAAAATACTTAAGGGTAAATAATGGGGGGGGGGGGTTCTAATTCATGTCTAAGTGTTTCGTTGTAGAAATTTATTGTATACGTATATCATCAAAATCTTAAGAAAAACGTAAGTTAAGCTGTTTGATTTGCATCAACTACCTGCTCTCGAAACCAGCCTTAGCAAAATTTCGTACTCCCCCCCCCCTTTTTTTTAGCCTACTTTCTCAGTAAAACTCAGAGAAAGAAGAAAAAAGCATGAATGGGGCTTAGTGCATCCTGAAAATATCACGAAAAACAAAGTCAAAAAAAAAAAAAAGAAAAAAAAAACGAAAAATTAAAAATCGGAAAGTAGGTTATTGAGATGGGGCAAAATGTCAGTCACTCTTTCGGTCTCTCTGCCCCCCCCCCCTAATAACTTTTGAGTCAAGAGTCCAATTCGAGCAAATTATTTTTTTGTTAGAAAAATCTCGGTGAGGACACCTCATTCCTGTATTTCACTTTTGATTTTAATTATTTTCAATTTTAAGCAGTTCAAAAACATTTAACGTTAGCGCCTACGGGGAAATTCAAGGCCATCCCGAACTTAGAGGAGAATTTGTTTCAAACTTTGTAGGAGAAAGTTTTTGATGAAAAACATGTATGTAAAATCTTTTTGATTTGCACAATTTTCCGTTTAATTTGAACAGTACAAATCAATTAACATTAGCGCCGACCAGGGCCGTGTTCAAGGGGAGGGTTTTAGGGGTTAAACCCCTCCCATTGGGGCTAAAATAATAAACTAAATGAAAATATGTATTTGACTTTAATTTCAATTTGAAATTTTAGTGTTCTTAAAAAAAAATGAAAAAAATGAAGGAAAAAAAAAACTTTTCCTCTGAAGTTTTTCTTCAATTTACGACTTTTAGAGCTTTACCAACTGGAATAAATTTCTGGAAAAACTATTGTTGAAGAATATTTCAGTGTAATTTGCGTCTGAAATAAGCTTTTTATTGCTTCGTTTATCAAGCATTATTTTAGAACATAAAACCTGATATACATGCTGCATTATGAAATAATCTGTGTGCAGTTTATCACACAAATCGCAATATGCCGCATAGTAAACGAATTTAATTAAAAAAAAAAACATAAGTTTTTTTTTCAAGAAACGAACAAGGCATTTTAAGTAAAACTCCAGTTCTGAGGATTGAATCCTCCACTTTGCTCTAGTAAACATTTAGAAGCTTTAAAACCCCTCCCTTTTTGAAAATCTGGACACGGGCCTGGCGCCGACGGGACGGGGAAACTGAAGGGTCAATGTAAATTACGCATTTGAAGGCGGATTTACTTCAAACAAATTTTGTTGGAAATAGCTCTTGACGAGAAACTCACTACTCCGAGAATTTTGGGGCTTCTGACTCCGGCTCCTGTGCCCGACAATTAGTCGGACTCTGACTCCCCGACTTCGACTCTGACTTCATAGTTTTGGCAAAAAAACTATACACGGAGGAAAAATGACTGACTCCGATTCTTGGATATTCGACTCAGACTCCGTTATCCCAAAACAAGTCCGACTCCGCAAACATTGGCAGAGTTGCGGACTCTAAGGTAAATGACAGATTCCAACTCCGAGTCTTTAAATACCTTCGGCTCCCGAATCTGACTCTTTTATCCAAAAATGAGATTGACTCCGTCTCTGCAGTCATGGTTTTCACTGTGAAAAAATAATTATTGTTGGTATGACTTTTTCTTCACTCCAAAGTTTTAATTTAAGTATTCAGTTTTCGGCAGATAAATTCGAAATGCTTTATGGTTTAAACATTAAGACATGGGGGGGGGGGGGAATATGAAATTGGAATCATTATGGGTTAAACATTAAGATATGCGCGAGCGATTGTTTTATTTATTTATTTATTTTGACAGTGAAAATTATTTCTTTAAGTTGAAATTTTACTGTGTTTATTTTAGAACGTACATTAATTCATCAAAAAAAAAAATCTCTTTTGACAACAGGGAAAAAAATAAACGTTTTTTTTTTATGTGATGCATTTTGTTTAATGTAATTTTAATTATTTTTTCTTTTCGAAAGCGGTTAAAGAGTTTTTTTAATGGAAAAAAGTGAAGTAGCTGCTTTGTTCAAAAGGTGCTGGTATTTTATTTGTTCGTTTATTTATATTTTTTACGCAATTCTTTAGATGAGCGAGGCATAATTTATTCCTAGAAATCGGCAAAAATAATAAAGAAATTATGCTTGAAACAAGTTGCGGTTTTAGCTATTTTTTTAAAAAAATATTGATCAGATACTAGAAAGTAGATATGGGTATACGGGAAAGTAGGCTTGTTTAGAACTAGACTAACCTTCTTGGGTTTTTTTCGTTTTTTTTCTTTGCTGCCGCCAAAAATCCAATTGCTTTCAGTTGTCTTTTCTTTTTGCTGTCCCCCTCCCCTCACTTTTCAGTCTCAATCGCCGCCACTGGAAAAAATAGTGACGTGTAACAAAGGGGGTGGAGAGGGGTATGGTGAGGTGTGACATTTCATGATAAGAGGGAGGGGGAAAATTAAAAAATAAAGTGGCGACATCCTTGACGGACAGTCCCTAAGAAATTTGAAACAGAAAATTCTGAAGACTAGCGTCGCTCTATTAATATTGCGAAAATATTTTAAATAAAAATAAATCATTTTCAATGCTAATTTTTTTTTTTTTTTCCAGAAAGAGTTGTAAAATGCATGTTGTAATTATATGAAAAAAAAAAGTTAGGACCTGAGTACTTGCTCAAACGGATGGAGAGGAGGGGTGCAACCATGTTGTTACCATCTCAAAGTATATCAGGAGAATGCGTGTTGCTAACCATCTCAAAACCCTTTTGTTTTTCGAGCAAATATTAAATTAAAATGAATGGCTTCATTAACTTATGCTGTTTTTTATATTTTACCAGCGGTGCCCGCACAGCTTTGCCCGTAGTTGGAAATGAAAAGGTGATTGGGTTCGCCTGTACAATTACAAATAATGAAAGATGAATTTCTCGCCCACGTTACGGTAATTTGCTCGTTCACATCACGGCAGTTTACTCTTCCATGTTATGATAATTTGCTCGGTAAAATGTTCTTAAAATTGGAATCGAAAAAGAAAAAACCCGAATTTTCGAAACCTCGCTTCGAGGTGCACATCCCCCATGCTACAAACTATTTTCTTTTACCAAATTTCATGAAAATCGGCCGAACGGTTTAGGCGCTATGCGCGACACAGAGATTCAGACAGATCTGGACAGATATTCCGACAGAGATCCATACAACTTTGAGCTTTATTATAAGGAAAGATAAACTCATAAAAATGCAATTTTATTTTATCACATGCTATTCTATGCAGTTGAAATTATTTTTATTGTGAGTAAACTCACTGAGCACATTTTCACTTTGACAGCATACTTAATGAACTTTAATTAAAAAATAATCTTCTGCTGATGAATGGAAAAAATTTGCCGATCGTTGATTGTCGTCAAAGTTACCAATTATGGCGAAATATCAATTTCTGCTAAAAATTCCGTGCATCCCCACTTAAAAGTTGACTTCTTGCAGGAATCTTACTCAGTTCCTGCACATGTTTACCACATGAAATCCTCGCCTTGTTAACAATTAAGCTTTGTTTTGACCCCCGGCGACACAACGATGGTGGTTAAGTTGGACGTGGGGGGGGGGGGGGCGTCGTAGCTTTGGAACAAGTGCACAGAGTTTGAGAAATTCTATTCCTCGTCCTGTATTCTAAACTAAAAGTCTAAGATCCCACTAGGCTTGACCTACCCTCATCGAGTATCCGAAAATTGTTACCATAAATGAAGAGTAAAAGTTGTAAATAAAATGCGATAGTAAGAATTTCTACCTCTTTCACGTGAACTAATCAGGGTTTCCAGGGGGTTGAAAGGTGCCTAAAAATAAGTAATTTACCCTCATCGAAATTTCGAAAATTGCCATCATGAATTTGAATGGTAAAAGATGGAAATAAAACGCCTACCATGTAAGGTTGCCTACCTTTTTCCGGTTCATAACCAGGGTTGTCAGGGGCTTATAGGTGCCTAAAAATAAGTAATTTACCCTCATCGAACTTTCGAAGATTGCCATCATGAATTTGAATGGTAAAAGATGGAAATAAAACGCCTACCATGTAAGGTTGCCTAAAATTTTCCGGTCCATAACCAGGGTTGTCAGGGGCTTATAGGTGCCTAAAAATAAGTAATTTACAATCATCGAACTTTCGAAGATTGCCTTCATGAATTTGAATGGTAAAAGATGGAAATAAAACGCCTACCATGTAAGGTTGCCTACCTTTTTCCAGTCCATAACCAGGGTTGTCAGGGGCTTATAGGTGCCTAAAAATAAGTAATTTACCCTCATCGAACTTTCGAAGATTGCCTTCATGAATTTGAATGGTAAAAGATGGAAATAAAACGCCTACCATGTAAGGTTGCCTACCTTTTTCCGGTCCATAACCAGGGTTGTCAGGGGCTTATAGGTGCCTAAAAATAAGTAATTTACCCTCATCGAACTTTCGAAGATTGCCTTCATGAATTTGAATGGTAAAAGATGGAAATAAAACGCCTACCATGTAAGGTTGCCTACCTTTTTCCGGTCCATAACAAGGGTTGTCAGGGGCTTATAGGTGCCTAAAAATAAGTAATTTACCCTCATCGAACTTTCGAAGATTGCCTTCATGAATTTGAATGGTAAAAGATGGAAATAAAACGCCTACCATGTAAGGTTGCCTACCTTTTTCCGGTCCATAACCAGGGTTGTCAGGGGCTTATAGGTGCCTAAAAATAAGTAATTTACCCTCATCGAACTTTCGAAGATTGCCTTCATGAATTTGAATGGTAAAAGATGGAAATAAAACGCCTACCATGTAAGGTTGCCTACCTTTTTCCGGTCCATAACCAGGGTTGTCAGGGGCTTATAGGTGCCTAAAAATAAGTAATTTACCCTCATCGAACTTTCGAAGATTGCCTTCATGAATTTGAATGGTAAAAGATGGAAATAAAACGCCTACCATGTAAGGTTGCCTACCTTTTTCCGGTCCATAACCAGGGTTGTCAGGGGCTTATAGGTGCCTAAAAATAAGTAATTTACCCTCATCGAACTTTCGAAGATTGCCTTCATGAATTTGAATGGTAAAAGATGGAAATAAAACGCCTACCATGTAAGGTTGCCTACCTTTTTCCGGTCCATAACCAGGGTTGTCAGAGGCTTATAGGTGCATAAAAATAAGTAATTTACCCTCATCGAAATTTCGAAAATTGCCATCTTGAATTTGAATGGTAAAAGATGGAAATAAAACGCCTACCATGTAAGGTTGCCTAAAATTTTCCGGTCCATAACCAGGGTTGTCAGGGGCTTATAGGTGTCTAAAAGTAAGTAATTTACCCTCTTCAAGCTTCCAAAAATTGTTGTCACAAATGAAGAGTAAAAGCTGTAAAGAAAACGTTAAAATACGGTTGCCTTAACTTATTCCGGTCCCTAACTATTGTTGTCAGGTGCTAAAAGGTGCCCAAAATATGAGTTATAAACCCTCATCGAGTTTCCACATAAGTTGTATAAAAAATTGTAGTCGAAAATTTTACAAAACCAGTGGTATAGGGTTGCCCATGCAAAAGTGGTCCAATCATACGGTTGCCGTTGTTCGAAGTTTCACTATTGGAGACTTCGAAAGGGGAGGGGACAACCTTATTTAGAGATAGTTTGACCCCACATTACAGATCTTAGTATGTTAATGTTTATATGTATGCATTTTTAATATGCCTGCGAGTGCTGTATAACCAACTCTACTGTTTGAACTTCTCGCAAGGAGTCAATTCCACCTCGTTATTATCGTCGTCCCCAGGAGTATGCAAGAGGAGTATGCCACCTAGGGGGTCATGCCCCAGACTGTGCCATTGGCATTTTTAGAGGGTGTTTTGAGGGTTATTTTTCTTATTGGAGGGGGGGCTCTTGTTTTAGGGGTTATCTAGAATAAGTTTTATTTGTTAATGGAATTTCTTATTGCAGTTGCTCATTTTCAATTATGTATGTCTAACATAACAATGTAAAAAATTGTTTGTAACTAGCTGCCTACACCAAACCATTTATGCTTTTTTATTTACCATCTGATTTGAATTTAATTATGACGCGGTTTCGCATGATGTCACCAACGTAACAACAATGGACCTTCTTGGGGAAAGGGGGACATAAAAGATCATTGCATGTATATTGAATATTATATTGGGATTATGTCAAAACCGATGGTTCGGCGGCGGGGTGACCCCCCCCCCCCCCCCCCTTAGTGCTCGTGAGTGATTTACGTTCATAGTTACAAATCGTGTCAATTTTGTTAATATTTTGCAAAAAAAGTCACATTCTGTTTAGATATCTTTTTTACATTCTCGAAAAAGAAGTCAGAGCGATACGAAACCCACGAAATGGCCCGAAGAATTGTGAATGTCTTGGTAAAGTTACCAGAATCTACGCAAGAAAACCAAAGATCATACAGCTAACAAATCACAAATTTTACCAACTTTTAATTTTAGCAATTGCTACTATTATAAAGAAAAACCGTTCGGTTCTTGATCTTTCAAATGATAAAAAAAAAGAATCCTCATATATGTATATAGCCAGTGATCGAGTAACCCGCTCGATGGAGGAATGAAACTCCCTCCACGGCATGATCATTCGATAATATGTTTTGGTAATGTTTCATTGTGACAAGGCTGAACTCGATCCGGTCCCTTAAATGTTTTACTGGTAAGACTGTCAGTTAAGGGGAATGAAGAAACGAAAAAGCGGTCAACTATGAACGCTATCTGCTGGGGTTTAGGGTGCATCCACTGGGGTGAGGGTTAAAATTTCAACGACCAAAATATCACCAAACAGGCAATGCTTCGTTCAAATGTAGAAGAGAAGCTATTTTCACTCGTCATACCTTGACGGGCGACTTTCTAGTTAGTAATGATCAAAACATCGTTTGGCAAAAAAAACCAAGCCCAACAAAATGCTTTTCGTCGGTTCTTATTTTATACTAGAGGTACCCGCACGGCTTTGTTCGTAGTAGAAAATTAAAAGGTCCTTTGATTCGCCTGTATATTTACAATTAATGGATGAAGAATTTTTCGCCAATTTTCTATGTTCATTTGCCCGCCCATGGTTCACGTTATGATAATTTGCGCGTCCACGTTTTAATAATTCTCTCGGTAAAATCTTCCTAAAATTTTAATATAAAAAAAAGCAAAATCGAATTTTCGAAAAATCGCTTCTAGGAGCACACTCCCATGCTACAAACTAATTCTGTGCCAAATTTCATTAAAAACGGCCAAACGGTCAAGGTGCTATGCGCGTCACAGAGATCCAGACTTTAAGCTTTATTATTAGTAAAGATAAAGATAACTCCTTAAACCCAAATGTCCCCCCCCCATCACGTCCGTTTTTTTTTTATTTTCAGGGGAAGGAAACATTACCATTCTTCAGTTAGGGTTGGGGGGAGGGTTAAAAGAGGTGGCATGGATCAGAGGCATGAACATTTGGATCAATATGGGAGATTCGCAGTGAGATATTCTCCCTCCCCTTAAAAAAAAATCATCAAAACAGATTGTAAAACAAACCTCCCCCCCCCCCTCCCAAAAAAACAAATTTTTTTCAATTTTTTAGCATAAAACTAGAATACAGGACTCTCCATGTCCGAAAACAATTTTCGCTTTGTTAAAAAAAAGACGCATCGCATATTGTATACTGCCGTGTGCAGGTAAACGGCAGTATCTGCAGAAATGAGTTTTCGAGATATTTGAAGATATGTGTGGCGAATTCAATACTAACAATAGGGAAATGTTGGAATTAGACGCTTTTTTCGCGCCTTTTTTTCAGCGGAAACCAAATAAGCGAGCTTGTTCCATAAAGATAAAGTACAATAGATGACAAAAATGCAAAAAAAAAATGAAAAAATTGCAATTACTGCCCTTTACCTGCACACGGCAGTATAGTCGCATAAACTCCCTGTTTTTAAATCATTCATAAAATTAAGATTAAAAATAAACAAAGGTATACATATACTGTAGCATTATTGTATATATTTATATTTTTTGGGAATATACCGCCCCTCTCCTTTGTTTACCCTTATAAGAAGTTAAAATGAATAAAATTTTGAACGAGTAGCCCTCTTTTGAACCAAAAACTTTTTTGCTGTGATCAAATTGTTCCGGAATCTTCCCGCCTTTGTGAATAGCATTTTATTTTTCGAAGTATAGCTGTTTTGCGTTAGATCCAATAATCTTTACTAATAATAAAGCTGAAAGTCTCTCTGTCCGGAGGATGTCTGGATGTCTGTAGGATGTCTGTAGGATGTCTGTGACGCGCATAGCGCCTAGACCGTTCGGCCGATTTTCATGAAATTTGGCACAAAGTTAGTATGTAGCATGGGGATGTGCACCTCGAAGCGATTTTTCGAAAATTCGATTTTGTTCTTTTTCTATTCCAATTTTAAGAACAAAACTATCATAAGATGGACGAATAAATTACGAAATGATCATAACGTGGAACCGTAACATGGGCACAAGCCAATTGGCGAGATACGAAATTATCATAACGTGGAACCGTAACGTGGGCACAAGCCAATTGGCGAGAAAATTCACTACACATCATTTGTAAATATACAGGCGAACCAAAAGACCTTTTAATTTGCTATTACGGGCGAAGCCGTGCGGGTACCACTAGTTCATAATATAAGAGTAGGTAACGTTTCCCTGTGGAGACGGCGTAACTATTAAATCTATAACACGAAAAGAAAAATGATCTAATGATTTTGCTTTTCTGCTCTTTTGTCCCCCGGCTTAAAAATGCTGTTAACAATCTAGACAACATTTAAAACTGTTCGGTAGTAAACCAAGGTCGCGGTTTGGACAACGCGAAATTTAAAAACGTTAGAATGGCCGTAGCATTTCCTTGGCTTTCGTTCAACTTGTTCTTTCAGTTGTCACGAGGGGGGGGGGGGGTTGAGATTTTCTTAGTTTGCTCCGATCACAGTCTCTGCTTTTTCAATCAAACATTTTCTATTCGCTGCTCGTACAGGCTTAGATCATTGCGTACAGGGGGGGTGGGGGGACAATGTCCCCACACTTTTTGATGGAAGGCTTTTCCCTTCTACTTTTCTAAATTTAAAATTAACGACAGATCTAGAAAATTGATTGATTCAAGTGTTAAAGGAATTTACTTTATTAGAGTATATTTTATGTTTTTCTCATGCTATTATTTCATTAACATTAAAATGTTACTTTGAATTTGGGGGGGGGGGGGGGGCGCAGCTCATGCAATTTTGGATTTTTTGTAATTTTTCCCAGTTTGGACGAAATTTAAATTATTTTCGCATTTGTATGAGTTTTAGGGGACTATAGAGATCCTGCGCTCCTTTCGTTGGAAATTTAAGTCCTTAAGGAAAAAGGGGGCGAGGTAAACTGTAATATGACACTTTGGGACGAGGGGAATATTTAAAAATTAAAAAAAAAAGTAGCATTAATGGACAGCCGTAAAGAATTTCTTATGACCAAACAACCACATTCAGAAATTTAACTCGGCGACTGACTTCAATTTGCCGAACCAAAGTTGTACTTTTCAACAAACAAGTTTGCAAAGTAGAATTTCTGCAGCTCATTTTAAGCTGTCATTTAATTCATTCTTCCCATTCCTGTGAAAAGTAGTATAAAACTTTCTTAATTTTGCCGGAAGCTATTAAGAAAGGGATCTACGGATTTGTCTACCTTGACTTGTTTATCTTTCACTCGAAGTTAATTTCTTTACAGTGAATAGACACGTTTAGATATTAACAGGGACTTCTCAGTTTAAAGCAAAAAAAACCAAAGCCTCGTTTTAACCGGAGAAAGTTTTGAAATCTTAGAAATTCTCTTTCAGTAATAATTCAACTCACTTTTTCTCTTAAATTTTTTTGCAAAAGGGTGATGGGGCTGTAATTCAATTGCTTAAAAGTAGCATGAAACGCGTCTACTGGTTTGCGAGTTCAATAATTTTCAATTAGTAGTACATTTCACTACTATGAGACAGATTGAAATTTTGGAATTTTTTTTTAAACTGCAAACAATCCCCCCCCCCCCCTTTCTACACACAGAACTCTAAAAAAGGAAACTCTTGTAATCCGTTTTTTGCTGATATCCCAATCAAATAAAAACCCATGTCATGCCTTGTTCAGCCTTTTATAACTTAAACAACATGCTGTATTATATGACGATTGTGTTTTACAGCCAACAATGAAATACTAGAAAGTGTCATATTACAGTTTACCTCGCCCCCTTTTTCCTTAAGGACTTAAATTTCCAACGAAAGGAGCGCAAGATCTCTATAGTCCCTAAAACTCATACAAATGCGAAAATAATTTAAATTTCGTCCAAACTGGGAAAAATTACAAAAAATCCAAAATTGCATGAGCTGCGCCCCCCCCCCCCCAAATTCAAAGTAACTTTTTAATGTTAATGAAATAATAGCATGAGAAAAACATAAAATATACTCTAATAAAGTAAATTCCTTTAACACTTGAATCAATCAATTTTCTCGATCTGTCGTTAATTTTAAATTTAGAAAAGTAGAAGGGTCACATCTTCCATCAAAAAGTGTGGGGACATTGTCCCCCCCCCCCTGTACGCAATGATCTAAGCCTGTACGAGCAGCGAATAGAAAATGTTTGATTGAAAAAGCAGAGACTGATCGGAGCAAATTAAGAAAATCTCAACCCCCCCCCCCCCTCGTGACAACTGAAAGAACAAGTTGAACGAAAGCCAAGGAAATGCTACGGCCATTCTAACGTTTTTAAATTTCGCGTTGTCCAAACCGCGACCTTGGTTTACTACCGAACAGTTTTAAATGTTGTCTAGATTGTTAGCAGCATTTTTAAGCCGGGGGACAAAAGAGCAGAAAAGCAAAATCATTAGATCATTTTTCTTTTCGTGTTATAGATTTAAAATTGCTTCTCTTCTACATTTCAACGAAGCAATTGCTTGTTTGATGATATTTTGATAGTTGAAATTGCAACCCTACCTCCAGTGGATGAACCCTAAACCCTTGTAGATATCCTTCACAGTTAGCCGCTATATCTTTTCTTCAACCCCCTGAAATGACAGTCTTACCAGTAAAACAGTCAAGTTGTCGGATCGAGTTCAGCCTTGTCACAATGAAGCATTTCCCTGCATGTTAAACATTACCAAAACATATTATCAAACGATCATGCCGTGGCGCGAGTTTCATTGTTGAAACACGCGGGTTACTTGATCGTCGGCTATTATTTATATGAGGATTTCATTATGAACTCATTGGGAGTCCACCTTGAAACTTTTACAGCCATTTCAGCAATGCATAAACTTTTTTTCAAAAAAAAAATGCAGTGTTGTATTTTGAGAAATTCAAATTTAACTAACCCTATTTCTTCTCAGACCTAATCATATTGCATATTATTGAAAAGAACATTAAAAAGGCCATCAAATGTCACTCGTTCCAGATCTTAGAAAAGATTTAGAAAAGATCCAGAAATCCAGAAAAGATCCTGGAAAAGATCCAGAATTAGAAAAGATTCTAAGTCATTTTGAAAACTGAGTCCTTCACGTGGTTTGACTCATTTTTTGTACTTTTATAGCACTGTGTCTTCAAAACGATTTCGTATGTTTCGAAAACAAAATTTCCGTTTCTATGTCTATATAAGCACTACCTCTGGTCAGAATTTCATCAAAATCGGAGAGGGTGAGGTAAAATCACAGTGTTGATTTGTAACGGAATGACCCATTTCCAAGATTGAATCTGAAACGTTTGATCACCCACTACAAAAATCGAGCTTATAAATTACATTTAAACTATCAAAACTTGATGTTTGTTGTCCTAAAAAGTGTTTAAAAATTTTATCGAAATTATCCTATAATTTTTGAAATCATCACTCCGACCCCTGAATTTGGCACAGGCGTCAAATTTTCGACTCTGATGCCTATTTTATTTTGGTAACTTTTTGGCCTCGCTGAAGTATGGTAACTCTATGCAGTACTGTCCGCCCATCACGAGAAAAGCCCTCGCCGAAATGTCTGCGCCTGTCTGTTGCTATATTAACGAGACTTCTCTTTTTTTCAAGGGAAGCTTAATTTTGGAAAAGCCCGTATGAGGAAAGACGAGTGGCGGAATGGCCCAAAAAAACCTCCTACTAACCCTTGCAGAAAATGAACGAAGTCCGTTTCTATTACAGTAGACGGGCTCAGACTTTAGAGCGGGAGCTTTTCTCGTGAAGGATATGCACCCTATTCTTTTTTCGCTACTACTCACGTAAAACTGCGAATAAATTTTATTGATGTCCCGACTCTTTCGTACATATATATATCGTTACTTCAGAACAAACAGTAGGATATCTTTCCATTATTTCTGGGATTAGATGTCTTACTGTTGCAATGACGTGTACTACATGTATGTATTGTATATCTGTGCTAGCATGAAAGACCGGAATTGGAGGATGGCGACTTTCACTAGTGATTCTCAGGAATCATTTGGTCCGTCACCAATGTCTTTGATATGTGAATACTAATGTTCACTGGTTAATGTCGACATTTACCAGATATTTTGACTTTTACATTGGCATCAACAGAATGTTACCTCCTTTTAACCGGAGGTAAGGCCGAACTATATTGAAACCTTAATTGCATCCAGAGACAGCAGTTTCGTCCTCCGTATGGACTCATCAGTCTGGAATAGTCCAAAACAGAGCTGGAGGCAGAGGACATCTCATTGAAACTGAGACCCATCGAACTAGTAGTTTTGTACAATGCATGAGAGTTATTCTCAGAAAAAACAGGAATTTTGCTGTTGATTAAAAAAAAAATATCCTAATATGTTAAATACTTAACATTAAGTTAGATCGATTCTAAAGTAATAATGCTATTATAGTGGTTCAGATCAAGCGACTAAATATATTTATTTTTTTAAATTACGCTTTAGTGTAATTTAAAAATCCAAACTGTGTCCACTGATGGGATAAAAAAGAACCGTTTTCCACATTTAGATCACGTGCTTTTGAAGTTTCGATTTGAACGTTGAAAAACAAATAGTTCACATTTATTATCAATTCATTGAATTATTGCATTATCTTACCTGGTTATTTTAAAACTGTATGAGCCACAGGTGTGATTCGTTTATTTTTACTTTTTATAAATCAAGGATAAAAACCTAATTTAAATTCACATAAATCTCAAAGCAAGGTTTTTTGTTTCTGTCCCACTAAACGAATGGCTTCTTGAGATTTCATCCTTCAACCAATAACAGTTTGGTGCCGCAACCTGGAAGGGTTTATTGGCACTTTTTCTCTATCCACAGATATGACTATTTCTCAGGTTGCAAGTAGTGATGTGCCGGATCGTTAAAAAAGTAGATCCGCGGATACGGATACGGATCCGGATCATTAGTGCCAAGATCCACTGATACGGATCTCAAAATGTTTTTGCCCAATTCAACTATCTAAGTGTAAAATTCATTACGGAAGGTATTCTCGTCAATATAAAAACACTTTTTCTTCAAAAAATGTCATTTACGGCGAAAATATAATAGACTATGATTTTTTTCTTTGAAGAAATCTCCATTAAAATTGATGGAGAGTTGGAAGAACGGGTTGGCGCAGCATTAATGCTTAAATAGAATGCGAAAAATCATTTCTAGCTTGCTCGGTAGATATAGGATACAGGAGGAAGAATGTAAAGCTGCTACTGGATAGGCTAGAAATAACTTTTCGCATTTTATTTCAGCATAAATACAGCGCTGACCCATTCCACCCAAATTACTCCGACCGACGAAATAACAGAGCCGGGAGCACCTTTACAAACAGTAAATAGAGACTTTTGTCTCACTTTTTTTGAAGGATGCCGGGAAAAACCAAAATGAAGAAAAACAGAAACCCCATATCAATAACAAAAACTAATATTAAACTAAAAATTAAAAGAAAAACATGTCTCAAAGGGCTGTTGGACTCTGAAATGATACCTTACAGTTTAAATCGGGAATAAAACCTAATTTAAACGGAATTTAAGAATCTTTTATTCAAATATTTAAAAATTTTTAGAATAGAAAAGATCCGTTTAAGATCCGACAAAAAAGTAACGGATACGGATACAGATCTTTATTTTTCCTCGGATATCCGCGGATACGGATACAGATACGGATATCCGGAACATCACTAGTTGCAAGCACTAAACTTGCAATTCAATAAATATGAAAATTAAGTTAAAGTTTAATTTTTTGAGAAGTGTTGTACTAAATGTGTACTTGATGTAAAATATAACTTAAATAGCTAACTTCTTGTTCGGTGCATGAAATGTAAAATATGAAAATAAAAAAAGATAAGTATTTACAGTCCACGGATGTGATAAATCGCATTCTGTGGCCAAAATTTAAAAAAATATTTTTTTTTCTCGGTAAGTTCCCGCCCTATAGATAGGGTTAAGGCAGAAATACATGAAATACACCGCCAGCTCAGTCATTCCAGCCGAGGACTGCAGTTTCGTGTTTATTAGCACTCATCAGCCAGGTATAGGAAGTGACTGAGCTGGTGTTGGAAAACCTCTTAAGGAAATCAAGAGTGCCAAACAAACTGGTAGCTAATATCGAATTAGCAGACCAGACGAGTGACCGAAGCAATGGTTTGGTTCAACTCGAAGATTGAACGCAAGGCAAGGTATATTCAGTAAATTACCGCCCATTAGCCAGGGCTAAAGCAGAAATACGTGAAATACACCGCCAGCTCAGTCATTCCAGCCGAAGACTGCAGTTTCGTGTTTATTAGCACTCATCAGCCAGGTATAGGAAGTGACTGAGCTGGTGTTGGAAAACCTCTTAAGGAAATCAAGAGTGCCAAACAAACTGGTAGCTAATACAGAATTAGCATTGACCAGACGAGTGAGCAAAGCAACGGTTCGGTTCAACTCGAAGATGGAAGGCATGATGGACTCATCACTCTGGAATAGTCAATAACCAATCTGGAGACAGATGTCATCTCATTGAAACCGAGAGGCCCAGCGAACTAGTAGTTTCGTTTCGTACAATGCGTGTGGTTTATTCTCAGAAAAAGCAGGAATTTTGCATGGAATGAAAAACACCATGCATTGCCTTCAATCTTCGAGTAGAACCGACGAACCATTGCTTCGGTCACCCGTCTGGTCAGCGCTAATTCCATATTAGCTACCAGTTTGTTTAGCCCTCTTGGCTTCCTTAAGAGGTTTTCCACGGTGTATTTCATGTATTTTTTTCTCATTTAGCAACTTCAATATATTCCATCAGTTGTATTAAAGTGTTTTATTCACTTGAACTATTTTCTAAACTTTCATTCTTCATAGTAAAAACCAGTAACAGAAATTCCTGATTTTAATGAGAATCGTCCTAGTAGTTCTGGCTTAGGTGCGAGAACTTACTGCTTAATACCGTAACTTTGCCTTCAATTGACGCGTTGAACGCACCATGGCTGCAGGCTCTAGCAGGTGAGCTGAATTTATTTTAGCTGCCAGTTTGTTGGTGATCTCAGCTTCATTGGGATGACCTCTGCATTCAGCTCGGTTATTCTAAACCGATGAGTCTCTAACAAGGACGAAACTGCAGTCTCTGTGATAACTGGGCTGTTGACGTATTGCTGGTAACATACAGGGTGTTCCGTTTCAAGCTGCAAGACCTTCTGTTTTTGCAACCGTTAGTCTCCAATTGCAAATATGTTCAAAATCAGATGCAGAGTTAAAATATTGAAAGTTTAAAGGGAAAATAAAATTGTCAAAAAATACGAAATTTAACTTTTTATACGGGCTCCGAGTCCCTAACTTATAGTTAAAAAAAAAAAAAATCTCCATTGAAAAATAATTACAGCACAAAAAGTTTGAAATTAGAACGACCAATATTCACTGAGATATGAAACGCGGCCTTTTGTGACTAAGACCACTTTTCACTCGCCGTCAATAACTTTTGGGGGAAAATCTAGTGGGTAACAAGTGTTTAAAATGACGTGTGTGCATAGCGAGTGATTTTTCAAATTATTTGAGGTTTTGTAGTGTGTTTTTGCGTACCACGGCATAACATTTGCATTTTTTTTTTTTTTTAATAGCAATGAAAAATATTAATACCTTGTTTTTCTTACTTTGACGACCTGTCATTCTTCTGAAAGGGTGTTAATTTCCAATCTGATCTTCTGTATGATTCCGTAAAACTTCGAAATGGAATATCTTCTTGGGTTTTGGTCGCACAAGTGTCGAGTTTTTTGTGTTGGTAATAGTTTTTAATGAGGATAATTTCTCTAAATATAAGTTAGGGGACCTAGGACCGGTATAAAAAGTTAAATTTCATATTTTTTGACTTATTTTCATTTTTGCTTCAAACTTTCAATGTCTTAATTCTGCATCTGATTTTAAACATTCTTGCAATTGCAAGTATACATCTAGGACTAGTTGTTGCGAAAATCAAGGTCTTCCCGGTTAAAACGGAACACCCTGTTTTAGTTTGTTAACTGACTCTAGGTTCTGTCTTTTATCCTATTTTAAAGCATTTTTCTTTTCTGAATGATTTCAGATGGCGATTACGTGACGTGTTGATCAGAGAAGGAACATAGGCAGTGTTGATTCTTGACGTTGCGTTCTTCATACAGGTATGTCTTCGTTACAAAAGGCTAGTGTGCTGGTGGAGGTAAGCTTTTCTCACTTGATTTTTCATTCCTTGGTATGTGAAATGTATGGTGTCAGAAATAATAATCAGATAGTTAACAATTGTAGCATGATTTGTTGTTCAATCTATTACCATTTTTATGACAGTAACGGCAAGCAGTGGCGCAGAGGAAGGGGGATTTTGCGGGTGAAAACACCCCCTCAGAGGAATTGGTTTTATCAAAAATGCAAATTCTAAAACAGTAGTTTATGCATATGAAACGGCTATTTAGATCAAAAAAATCCCCTTCAGAAGTAATTTCTGATGAAAAAATCCCCTTCAGAAGTAATTTCTGATGAAAAAATCCCCTTCAGAAGTAATTTCTGATGAAAAAATCCCCTTCAGAAGTAATTTCTGATGAAAAAATCCCCTTCAGAAGTAATTTCTGATGAAAAAATCCCCTTCAGAAGTAATTTCTGATGAAAAAATCCCCTTCAGAAGTAATTTCTGATGAAAAAATCCCCTTCAGAAGTAATTTTTGATGAAAAAATTCCCTTCAGAAAAATTTTGATCAAAAACCCTTCCAGAAGATCATTCTGGCTGCACTAGTTGCTGCAAGTACAGCAAAACGTTATAAAGTTTATAGCCGCATTGCCTGGCGTTGCAAAGACAACCTCAAAAATAAAAGTTGTCAAAGAACGCAGGGTGTAAATTAAAGAAAAAAAAGTTTGCAAATTATCCTTAAATGTGTGGAAAAGAGCAATTTCATCTCTCAAAATTTCCATTTAGAATAAGGGGGGGGGGGGGTTTAAAATTCCGCAACTTCAGTGATTTAAAGTCGTAAACGTTCAGTTTCATGGATTTTCTGGAAAACATACCCTAAGATGAGAGGTCGGGGTAAATCGGTGGATTCACTCAATACTGAAAAGTTTTGTGCTTCGAGATCCAAGCAGTATTTCAGGTGAAAATTAAGGAAAATAACCAAACGGTTTCTCAAAATCAGACAATAAAACAGCACACCTGCACGAAAATCCCCTTCCGTTCTACATATTTTGAAAATCTTAAGAGGGGGATCCTTTTTCCCGTTTTACTAAGCTTAATTAAACTTATGAAAGTATAAAGGAACAAAGTTATGAAAATAAAAACCAAGCGAAATTATACTAAAGATTTTTAATCAATTTTTTTGAATAATAGAAAAAATGGGACTTTTTTCCAGTACTTTTAAATTTCAAATTATCTAGTGCGTAATTAATCGTAGAATGCTGAATAAAAAGTGTACGCCTTCTAATTATGGATATGTGCAAGTACTTATTAATGCTTTTAGATAAGTGTTTTTTTCCTCACCCCGATATAACGAATAACCCCAATTTTACGTATAAAAGCTTCGGTTTCCATGAATTCGTTAAATTCGAGTCCGACTGTGTGACCGAACAGGCAGTTGCTTCGTTAAAATGCAGAAAAGTAGAAGCAATTTTCACCCGTCATACCGACGGGCGATTTCCTAGTTTCTAAATAAAGCTAATCTGGAATCCTAGCCCCTATGCGTTAAGATTATATTTATAGAAATTGTGATCAGAATTCTTCCGAGGAAAATTAGTCATTCAAAAAGTATAATTTCTGGCCTGTGGGACGCTCAATCCCATTCCATAACCGTCACTTTACTAACAGGAGGCTAATGTAAAGCCCGAAATGCTATGCAATAAAGCAGCCGGTCGGCAACCTGAATTAACTGAAGATCTTTCTGAGTGGGAAAACAAGATGGACTTGTGTGTGTGTAAGGGGGGGAGGGGCCCGGGGTGCATACACTATAGGCTTAAACGGATGTTTTGCATACATGCTAAAGTTGAGACTATGCTGACATCAAACTGTAGGTAAACTCTTAAAGAAAAATGTATACTTTGTTATTTATCAAGTCGTTGCTTTATACAGCAAAAATGTTTCGTTTACCATCATCGGAATATTTTCAGACACAAGTATACTGTTAAGTTTAAAAATGATGAAAAAGGGAGACAGGAAAAGTTCCAATGGCTACAAAAAGTTTGGAAGTTTTTCAAATAACTTTCAATTTAGATGTTAAACCAAACTTTGTTCCTTGAATTAGTTTTATAATTCAAGGTTTACCAGCAACATAATTGTATCACAGAACCTAACAGTAAATTTAGATTATTTTTTTCTTGGCAATATGGATCAGAATTTTGAAACAACAAAATTAGAGAAAAAGTACTTGTTTAGGGATCACGCTCAGCCTACCGAACGATTTACGGGTGAGTACTGGGTAGTTATCGCACATTTCTAACACTTTCCCGACCGATCAAAGAGATATATTGAGAATTAAAAGTCGGGAAGATCTCTCCGATGTGTGACAAAATAGTTAAATGTTGGGCAAAGTGAAATAGTTAAGATAGCGTACCTCTGAACAATTTGGAAATTTGATTTGAAAACTGCAGTACATAAAGAATGAAAATTGGATTTCATAATTAAACTTACATTTTTAATTTTCGGTTGATAACTTGTCCCTTCAAAAAAAAGGTCCAACAGACCAACTGAAGAAAAGCATTTTGCAAGAAGGGAAAAAAAGAGAAAAGGTTATAATTAGTATTTGATAATGGCGTATTAACGTAATCGCAAATCATCCTTAACTTGAAAAATGCGTGTTTGAATTCTGAAATTTCATTGTACGGTTAACAGAGGTTACTATAAAACGTTTTTGTGCTGTATTAAGTATACGGTGCACTAAAAACAAATCAATGGTTTCATTAAAGTGACAAAATTTTAAGAGCCTCGAACTTTTATAGGTATGTTCATGAAAAACTGTTTTTGCAAAAAATGGATTTAAATTTAAAGAACTAGTACCAATTAATTGTAACAATAAAGTCTTTAATTTTTTAACCGTCGAGTTTCAAAAGATTAATTCAGATATTGTTTTGATTATTACGAAAAACGAAGTACAATGTCACTGTTAAAGTTCAAAATTTGTTACAAGTTGACACTAGTCAGTGAAAACATATGTATAAATAATATTCTTATAAGACACCGGTGGAAGACAATATTTCCAGAAAACCACCGGTTAAAAGAGACTTTCTTGAACTCCAAGCTTTCACATTAACATATGTCCTGAAAAATATCCATTTCTCTGTTATTTATTTTGTTCTATAAATATGGTGTTGGGTCAAGTCTCTGGTGTCAACTCAGACCTGTGAGCAAATACAGGAATATGTTTAATTAAATTCGCGTCTATGTCTCTACGGAGCAGGAGGCATGCTATTATGGCTGGTAGCTTCAGTTAGTTTTCAAAATTTGTTAGGAAGAAGGCTGCATTAACAGCCTTCGTGCATTTCATTGTTCAGAGGGGGTTGAAAAACCCTCATCTTAACAGTGACACTATAGTTTCCTTAACTTCCACGAGACAGGTTTTCTTGATTAAGCTACCAAAAGTAATAGCCTTTTGCTTAAAAGATGAGTGAGTAGGACTAAATTCAAAGATACAATGCTCCATTTATTAGACAAAAATAGTTTTTTAAGCTCACATGGTCTCTCAACTAGTGTTATCTAAAATACTGTTTCAAAAGACAGCATTTTCTTTTGGATTTCCATGTTATGGCAAATTGCATATGTCAAATGTAAAATAAAACTTTGCCTATTTGTTACATGAATTTGGTTATGTTTGATAAAATCAATGTCTATTTAGACCTGTGAGCAAGTGCAGGGAATATGCTTGATTAAATTCGCGTTCATGTCTCTACGGAGCAGGAGGCATGCTATTATGGCTGGTAGCTTCAGCTAGTTTTCAAAATTTGTTAGGAAGAAGGGTGCATTAACAGCCTTCGTGCATTTCATTGTTCAGAGGGGGTTGAAAAAAACCTCATCTTAACAGTGACATTATAGTTTCCTTAACTTCCACGAGACAGGTTTTCTTGATTAAGCTACCTAAAGTAATAGCCTTTTGCTTAAAAGATGAGTGAGTAGGATTAAATTCAAGGATACAATGCTCCATTTATTAGACAAAAATAGTTTTTAATACTCACATGGTCTCTCAACTAGTGTTATCTAAAATACTGTTTCAAAAGACAGCATTTTCTTTTGGATTTCCATGTTATGGCAAATTGCATATGTCAAATTTAAAATAAAACTTTGCCTATTTGTTACATGAATTTGGTTATGTTTGATAAAATCAATGTCTATTTAGACCTGTGAGCAAGTGCAGGGAATATGCTTGATTAAATTCGCGTTCATGTCTCTACGGAGCAGGAGGCATGCTATTATGGCTGGTAGCTTCAGCTAGTTTTCAAAATTTGTTAGGAAGAAGGCTGCATTAACAGCCTTCGTGCATTTCATTGTTCAGAGGGGGTTGAAAAAAACCTCATCTTAACAGTGACAGTATAGTTTCCTTAACTTCCACGAGACAGGTTTTCTTGATTAAGCTACCTAAAGTAATAGCCTTTTGCTTAAAAGATGAGTGAATAGGATTAAATTCAAGGATACAATGCTCCATTTATTAGACAAAAATAGTTTTTAATACTCACATGGTCTCTCAACTAGTGTTATCTAAAATACTGTTTCAAAAGACAGCATTTTCTTTTGGATTTCCATGTTATGGCAAATTGCATATGTCAAATTTAAAATAAAACTTTGCCTATTTGTTACATGAATTTGGTTATGTTTGATAAAATCAATGTCTATTTAGACCTGTGAGCAAGTGCAGGGAATATGCTTGATTAAATTCGCGTTCATGTCTCTACGGAGCAGGAGGCATGCTATTATGGCTGATAGCTTCAGCTAGTTTTCAAAATTTGTTAGGAAGAAGGGTGCATTAACAGCCTTCGTGCATTTCATTGTTCAGAGGGGGTTGAAAAAAACCTCATCTTAACAGTGACAGTATAGTTTCCTTAACTTCCACGAGACAGGTTTTCTTGATTAAGCTACCTAAAGTAATAGCCTTTTGCTTAAAAGATGAGTGAGTAGGATTAAATTCAAACATACAATGCTCCATTTATTAGACAAAAATAGTTTTTAATGCTCACATGGTCTCTCAACTTACTGTTTCAAAAGACAACATTTTCTTTTGGATTTCCATGTTATGGCAAATTGCATATGTCAAATTTAAAACGAAACTTTGCCTTTTTGTTACATGAATTTGGTTATGTTTGATAAAATCAATGTCTATTTAGACCTGTGAGCAAGTGCAGGGAATATGCTTGATTAAATTCGCGTTCATGTCTCTACGGAGCAGGAGGCATGCTATTATGGCTGGTAGCTTCAGCTAGTTTTCAAAATTTGTTAGGAAGAAGGCTGCATTAACAGCCTTCGTGCATTTCATTGTTCAGAGGGGGTTGAAAAAAACCTCATCTTAACAGTGACATTATAGTTTCCTTAACTTCCACGAGACAGGTTTTCTTGATTAAGCTACCTAAAGTAATAGCCTTTTGCTTAAAAGATGAGTGAGTAGGATTAAATTCAAGGATACAATGCTCCATTTATTAGACAAAAATAGTTTTTAATACTCACATGGTCTCTCAACTAGTGTTATCTAAAATACTGTTTCAAAAGACAGCATTTTCTTTTGGATTTCCATGTTATGGCAAATTGCATATGTCAAATTTAAAATAAAACTTTGCCTATTTGTTACATGAATTTGGTTATGTTTGATAAAATCAATGTCTATTTAGACCTGTGAGCAAGTGCAGGGAATATGCTTGATTAAATTCGCGTTCATGTCTCTACGGAGCAGGAGGCATGCTATTATGGCTGGTAGCTTCAGCTAGTTTTCAAAATTTGTTAGGAAGAAGGCTGCATTAACAGCCTTCGTGCATTTCATTGTTCAGAGGGGGTTGAAAAAAACCTCATCTTAACAGTGACAGTATAGTTTCCTTAACTTCCACGAGACAGGTTTTCTTGATTAAGCTACCTAAAGTAATAGCCTTTTGCTTAAAAGATGAGTGAATAGGATTAAATTCAAGGATACAATGCTCCATTTATTAGACAAAAATAGTTTTTAATACTCACATGGTCTCTCAACTAGTGTTATCTAAAATACTGTTTCAAAAGACAGCATTTTCTTTTGGATTTCCATGTTATGGCAAATTGCATATGTCAAATTTAAAATAAAACTTTGCCTATTTGTTACATGAATTTGGTTATGTTTGATAAAATCAATGTCTATTTAGACCTGTGAGCAAGTGCAGGGAATATGCTTGATTAAATTCGCGTTCATGTCTCTACGGAGCAGGAGGCATGCTATTATGGCTGGTAGCTTCAGCTAGTTTTCAAAATTTGTTAGGAAGAAGGGTGCATTAACAGCCTTCGTGCATTTCATTGTTCAGAGGGGGTTGAAAAAAACCTCATCTTAACAGTGACAGTATAGTTTCCTTAACTTCCACGAGACAGGTTTTCTTGATTAAGCTACCTAAAGTAATAGCCTTTTGCTTAAAAGATGAGTGAGTAGGATTAAATTCAAACATACAATGCTCCATTTATTAGACAAAAATAGTTTTTAATGCTCACATGGTCTCTCAACTTACTGTTTCAAAAGACAACATTTTCTTTTGGATTTCCATGTTATGGCAAATTGCATATGTCAAATTTAAAACGAAACTTTGCCTTTTTGTTACATGAATTTGGTTATGTTTGATAAAATCAATGTCTATTTAGACCTGTGAGCAAGTGCAGGGAATATGCTTGATTAAATTCGCGTTCATGTCTCTACGGAGCAGGAGGCATGCTATTATGGCTGGTAGCTTCAGCTAGTTTTCAAAATTTGTTAGGAAGAAGGCTGCATTAACAGCCTTCGTGCATTTCATTGTTCAGAGGGGGTTGAAAAAAACCTCATCTTAACAGTGACAGTATAGTTTCCTTAACTTCCACGAGACAGGTTTTCTTGATTAAGCTACCTAAAGTAATAGCCTTTTGCTTAAAAGATGAGTGAATAGGATTAAATTCAAGGATACAATGCTCCATTTATTAGACAAAAATAGTTTTTAATACTCACATGGTCTCTCAACTAGTGTTATCTAAAATACTGTTTCAAAAGACTGCATTTTCTTTTGGATTTCCATGTTATGGCAAATTGCATATGTCAAATTTAAAACGAAACTTTGCCTTTTTGTTACATGAATTTGGTTATGTTTGATAAAATCAATGTCTATTTAGACCTGTGAGCAAGTGCAGGGAATATGCTTGATTAAATTCGCGTTCATGTCTCTACGGAGCAGGAGGCATGCTATTATGGCTGGTAGCTTCAGCTAGTTTTCAAAATTTGTTAGGAAGAAGGGTGCATTAACAGCCTTCGTGCATTTCATTGTTCAGAGGGGGTTGAAAAAAAACCTCATCCTAACAGTGACAGTATAGTTTCCTTAACTTCCACGAGACAGGTTTTCTTGATTAAGCTACCTAAAGTAATAGCCTTTTGCTTAAAAGATGAGTGAATAGGATTAAATTCAAACATACAATGCTCCATTTATTAGACAAAAATAGTTTTTAATGCTCACATGGTCTCTTAACTAGTGTTATCTAAAATACTGTTTCAAAAGACAGCATTTTCTTTTGGATTTCAATGCTATGGCAAATTGCATATGTCAAATTTAAAATAAAACTTTGCCTATTTGTTACATGAATTTGCTTATGTTTGATAAAATCAATGTCTATTTAGACCTGTGAGCAAGTGCAGGGAATATGCTTGATTAAATTCGCATCTATGTCTCTACGGAGCAGAAGGCGCGCTATTATGACTGGTAGCTTCAGCTAATTTTTTAAAAAAAATTAGGAGTAATAGTTTTGTTAGCCTTGTTTTTAACATTGAATTTTTTAAAGTTTTGTAATGATAGGGTTTTTGAGGCTTCCTTAAATATTTTTTTTATTGAAAATGTAAGTGCATAAGGGTAAATTTAAATCTTCAATGATCTATTTAGTTGTCAAAGATCTTTAAGCTCACATGGTTTTTGTGCGTATAGGCATGGCCACATGATGTTCTTATGCTTTAAAATCTATAACTATTATTTTTGAAATTAGAGTTTTCTTTACGAAGTAACCATATGTAAAAATTTAGTCTTACCATTGTAAAATATATAGAAAATGAAAAAAAACTTACAACAGTATTTTGAAGAGAAATGTGTAGGAACTTCTTTTAATTTTTTGTCCTTTTGGTCGAAAAAAAAGGCAGATGAATTTTTCTTTAATACACCGCCAGCTCAGTCATTCCAGCCGAGGATTGCAGTTTCGTGCTTATTAGCACTCATCAGCCCGGTATAGGAACTGACTGTGCTGGAGGTGGAAAACCTCTTAAGGATGCCAAGAGTGCCAAACAAACTTATATCTACTTTATTGGTAGTTGTAACTTACTGAAAATTGTTCTTGATTGTTGGAGATAAATTTGATTTCCTCTTAGGCTCATTTTAGTGGGCTGTGTACTTTTTACAGGTTCTTGATCAGGGCAGTGGGATTAAGAATCGAGCAACTGGTTCGTAGAAGCTGCAGATTTTCTCTGCGGGGGAGAACCAGTCGGTTCCGAAACTGCTGGGCACCCTTGATCAAACCGAAACGAAATGTTTTACCTCAGTTGTTTTGAGTTTACGGTTTTTTTATGCAATGTAAATTTTTGAACCCTAAATATAGTTTATTAAGTTGTGTTGCTTTTATGTACATAAATTTCATTTAAAATTTGTTTTGTAAAAGATAGCACTGAGAGCCTTCGGACATTGTATTGTTCGGAGGATACATCCTTACAATTGAGTGTTATTTCCTGTGCCTTCTTAAAATATAACTTTTCCTGTCAATACTTATTTGCCGTTATTTGCTTTACATAAATTGGGTTGAATCTTTCAAAACGATTTGTATAAATCTAAGATGTTTTGAAGCATAAGTTTAACATATTCTTTTATTGTCAGCAACTTATGTTTGTTAAGTTGGAGACTTCTTTACTGTAAAATGTATGAAATGTACGAAAGTCTACCTGTTCCATTGCTAAATACGAAGAAAAGTAATAACTCTGAAAATTCATGCTGCAGAGGAATCCGTTGGAAATCTCTAAGACTAGTTTACTTGCAAATTGTACTTTATTTTTTAATTTTTATTGCTTTATAATGTATGGACTCGTGGCAGTAGAATTGTTCCGGTTTTTAAAGATTGGCATGACTTTGAAAGCTTACTTCAGTAAACCGAATCCAGATTCAGAGTTCTTGGTTAGGGCAGTGGGACAAGGAACAGAGCAACTGGTTCGTAGAAGCTGCAGATTTTTTCTGCGGGGGAGAACCAGTCTGTTCCGATACTACTCTGCATTCTTGATGTACCAGACGAAACTCTCTCACGCCAAACGAAATGTGTTAGTTGTTCGTTTTACGATATTAATCTGTTTTGTATGTATTTTTAAAAATCTAATTGTATTTGTTGTGCTATGGTCATGTCTATGGGTAACAGTTTAAAAGGAAAGTGGTGGTGCCATTGCTTCGTGATGTTGGACTGTTAACAGAAGTCAGCTTAACGTACCAGAGATGTCGCCACTAGTCATCTCCATCTACGCTGTTCGGACGTGAGGCCGCTGAAGGTGGAGGATGGAATTCTCACATTTCCTGTGCTGGTGGTAGTGATAAACGACAAACACAGTCTGTTGATTTTGCAAGCACGAACTGTGCACCTACTCGGTGGGGTTTGGTAGCCTTGATCATCGAACCCGAAATTCTTCGATCCCGAGCCTGATGCCTTATTGGCTACGCTCCCTACTGCCGAATATTGTTTTATAGTATAATTTTGTGATGTGTATATGATATTTAATGTTTTAGCTTAGGAGTTCACAAAATTTTTGATTTGTGGCATCCTTTGAAGAATAAGAAATTTCTCACGGTACTCTAGCCGTGTCATATGTATCTCGGCATTTCGCGGCCCCCCTCGCCCGTGTTTGTGGCACCCACTTTTGGAACCTCTGTTAGCAGAAATGTTACGTACTTTATAGCTCCAAATAAGACTTTTTTTGTGAACTATCTGTCGTGAATGGGACACGATTCTGTCGTACAGTATGCGAAGCCTTTGATTAGAAATTTCAGAATTTAAAAATTGTGGTTTGAGGTATTTCTTTTATTAGTCAGGAATACCTTTTGACGTTATGCAAGATCTCTTGAAGTAACAAGTAATTTTGACACAATTTAGTATGTTTTCTTCAAATGTATCTCATGGAAAAATATTCACGTTACTGGAATATTTGAACATTTTAAACATATTCTTCGTTAACTTTTAAAATTTTATTTGCTTAAAGTTATTATTTTTTAATATTTAAGATCACAAGTAATATGGTTTTGATTCGCCATACATAGGTCATGAAGTGAAATATATAGGTTTATGAAGCCTGATTTAAATTATATTCACTTATATTTCCAGCTACGTTTATTGCATTCGGAATACTTTTTTGAAATATTAGTTGAGCGTTTTTCAGCAGTAGTTTAGCATTTAATATTAGTTTTTAAAAAAGTTTGAAAATGTAGCGATAAAAACTTTGAAGGAAATTTTGATTTGAATAATTCTTAAGCTCCACTCCTTGCAATGCAATTCGTAAGTACTGCCTGACAAATAATAATAATAAAAAAACTTCGCAATTGGTTCTGTCTACGAGTTGGGCAAATTAACTTTTGATATCATTACTCTCTTCTGTGAAAAAGTATAACATGAAACAACTAAGAGGTACCAAAAATAAAGGAAAGCAATTATTTTTTAGCTGAAATAAACAATTAAAAACTTTTAACAGTAGGACATCGAATCGAATTGATAAAAAAAATAGATGATGAATTCATACCTAACTGTAAATAAAATGTTAGTGACTTAAAAGCTAGTTAATTTGACAAATAACTGACCTCATCACATTCAACGTGTTTAGCATAGCATAGCATAGCAAAGCAAATTTTTACCAAATGCATCTTTTACTGCTTCATTTGACGTTTATACGTTGAGCAAATAAAATGAACATTTTTTAACATTCGCTTGTTTTATTTATCGTCCTTGCTCCTAATGGAAAAGTACTTGCTTCCAAATTAAATCAAAAGACCGCATTTAACGACTTTTCAGTAGAATTCTAACCCAAATTTTCATGAATATATGATCTAAATTGAAAGGTTCTGTGCTACAGTTCTGTATTTGTTAAAATCAGGAGAAAAGGCAATTTTAACATGGTAAATCACTGTACTGTTTGAATAAATAAAAGTCTGAAATAAGAACAGTAAAACATCCATAAACAATGACGTATGCGAGTGCGACGTCACTAAATGCCGTACATGACGTCACAGATTGAAATTTCCGAAGCTGCTCATTTTGCTAAAATGTAATCTAGTAACGTAACGAGCCGAGCCTTGAAAATTGGCTCAGTTAGAATCGCTTATATCTCCTGTTCTGATTAATTGAGAGAAATGGAACAAACATTTTCTTGTTCCGAAAAAAAGTCTTTCCAACGACAGATGTTAGGGGATGAGGATAATTCTTTTCCCCCCAATTAGGCGGAATGTGTGAAATGTAAAAAAATAAAAATTTATTTATAAAAAAACTAATTTCAAATTTAGAATTCCGGCTTCGAGGTGCAAAACCCCGGGATACGTTCGAATTTTGTGCCAAGTTTCAGGGCTCTAGGTGCTCTTCTTAGCCATTGGATACAAAGAAAGAAAGAAAGGAAGAAAGACACTTCGTCACCTTTACATATATACTAGAAAATCGCCCGTCATGGTATGACGGGTGAAAATTGTTTGTACATTTGAACGAAGCGATTGCCTGTTTGGTGTTATTTTGATACTTGAAATTTTAACCCCCCTCACCAGTGAATTAACCTAAACTCAGTAGATAACGTCAATTCGCATCTCCAGATAGCTTCAGATAGTTTATAGTGTAATGTAATTTCAGAACAATAGAAAAGAAAGCTTCCTACAAACACTATGATAAATGACTGTCATTCACTAATCTTCAAAGCAAGTTATAAGTTACAGCATTTGTTATACCTTTTTCATCCGCCATTGGACAGTCGCTTCAGCATCCCCTATAGTTTATTGGAGTTGCGAATTGTTTTGGTTCCTTCGTTTTTCTAAAATGAGTCTTACTAGTGAAACTGTTAAGTTGCCTGATCGAGTTCAGCTTTGTCACAATGAAGCTTTTCCATGCACGTCAAATATCACCAAAAATATTATCGAATGATCATGCCGTGGCGCGAGTTTCATTGTTGAAGCACGCGGGTTACTTTATCATTGGCTATTATTTATATGAGGATATATATGGAGAGTGCGCTTTGTCTAGTTAACACAGCATGGAGTAGTGTCATGCTAATTACGCGAAGAATATGGTTCCGATCCTCCCATGGGGCAGGAAATGAAGTTTTTGAATGCCTGTCTTTCCTCTGCTGAATTCGAATATCCATTAATATATAATCTTAACTCATTTATTAGCAGGATTCAAAACCACAGTTGTGTTGGTGGATCGAAATCGGAAAAAAAGACTTCATTTTTTAGCATGGTAAATTGCAGCTTCTCACATTGGTGGTCAGAACTATAAGGACAACAGGAAATTACAAATTAAAAATTGAAACAATTCTGTTGCAAAGAATCATAATGGAATGCAAAACAGTTAAAAATGAAAAAATGTAAAAGTTCTTTGATAATTAGTAAAAAAAAATGTTATTGTAAAATTTTACACAATTGTTTGGACAACGTGGTTTGTTTAAAACACTGTAATAATCAATAATTTTGCGCTATTTTTCAATCCTTTTTATCAGTTTTAACGTCGGGGAAGTAGAAGTACGCTCTTGTTCTTGGAACTTTTTATCATAGTTTTTCCATGGACGAAAGGAGAGCTTGCTTGTTCCGAAGTGAAATGCCATTTTGTCATACTTCTTGTGCTAGACCTCAAAGCTTTCATTAAACTTGTATTTACCCTTTTGGCAGATCAGTAATTTCATGAAATTAGCATGAAGTCATTATTGGGTCAAGAAATGAACAAATCATTTCCTACATTTCAATGAAACTTTTATTTAGGTAAATCATACATATCTATAAGGGAATGCAAAGTATCTTATATAATTAAACACTTAGCGTATGTATCTATGTATGTACCTATGTAGTCATCTATGTCCAAGTAACTTCTCCCGATCGACAGTGAACTGACCATCGAACTAAGTATCGATGGGTTCGTAATCTTCTCGTCTTTGTTTGGCTATTTAAAGTAATTCTATTACAATTAGCGGAGATATCAATTAAAAACTATTAATTATAACACTTAGATTTCGTCGCAAAATCCCTATTTTTAAAGCTTTCGTATACTATTATTCAGTGCTTCATCTCGACTTTCCGCAACAATGCTTTTATTAAAATTTGTAGCTTTTTGAAGAAAATCATTGCGAAGAAAGATCTGTTGCCGTTGACTTCTTCGAACATGAGCAAGTGAAATTCTTGCTTTTTTTAAAGGCTTTTCCTGTATTCGAGAGACTTAAAATGTTTACTTTTTGGGTATTTTTTCGCAATCTGCCGCAAAATTTAACTCTGTGTGTGTGTGTTTTTTTTTTTTTGTTCAAGACTGATTGTCGAACACGCGTCACTTGATATAACTTCTATTTTCCAGGTGGACCGTGCAAAGCCGGGCGACGCAGGTAGTGAAAGTTTAAAATTTGTCTGTTGTTTTGTTATTGAAGTTAGGAGTTGATGCTTAGACTAAGTGTAAGTTTTCAGAATTCATGGTTGCCAGTTTGTGACTCAATAACTCCATAATTTATGAAGTTACATTTAAAAAGTAAATATTTTCACATTCTACAAACAAATCTCTATTAAGATAGAGGAAAGTAATATTTATTCGGAGATTCTTTGAATCTGAGATGCTAACAAAGGTTGAAAACTTGCCAATTTACTTCAGATTTCAAATTCTTGCTCTTTTAATGGAAAAAAATATCATAAAATGATTCGGATTGAAAAACTATACATAACTGTGTGGTCAAATTTAGCAATTGTTTTTGAATTCCTTAATAATGTAATATTCCTTTAAAAAAGCAAACCTAACCGAAATTTTCATTTTTTCCAATGTTTCAGATGTTTGTTTGAACATGGGGGAATGCCCTTAACTTACGTGATTTTTTTTTTTTTACGTAGCATATTGAAATGTCTTTTAGATAATAATAAATTTTAATTATTGCATTTAGCTTATTTTTGTGCCTAGATTAACTCGAACTAAGGTAAAATTTCATTAGTTATGGCTTTTTATTGGAGGTTCAGCAAGACTTCACCATTTCTTTTGTTTTATTTTCCTGTGTTTCATAAGGGTAAGCAAGTGCTTTTTTCCTTGCGGGAGGCGGAACCCCTCTTTCTTACTAGTGCCCCCGATTAATCTAGGGGGGCGCTATTGACAAAATTATTCCCCCTCCTCTGGATCCGCGTCCGACCGCAATCGGTAGGTTAATAGCTGTATTTTCAGAAATGAAATTTGGATACAGTTGAAGAAAATCTCTTGATTTTTCATAAAAATCAATACAATATTGAAGTTTTAAAAAAGAGTTCTCTTTAGTCATAAATACAGTATTGAAGTTGAAAAAAAAATCTCTTTAGCCATACAGTATTGAAGTTTAAAAAAAAGTTTTCTTTTTAGTCATCAATACAGTATTGAAGTTTAAAAAAAATTCTCTTTAGCCATACAGTATTGAAGTTTAAAAAAAGTTTTCTTTTTAGTCATCAATACAGTATTGAAGTTTAAAAAAAATTCTCTTTAGCCATACAGTATTGAAGTTTAAAAAAAAGTTTTCTTTTTAGTCATCAATACAGTATTGAAGTTTAAAAAAAATTCTCTTTAGCCATACAATATATGTTAAAAGTTTTCTGTTTATTGGACACCTAATAAACATTTCTAATAGTAGAGCTTTAAAATAGCACAAATGCAGAAAACTAAAAAACGAAGAATTAGGCTGATGTCATTTATCTGCCGACAGCAGACCTAATGCCGGAATTTTTTTTCAAACGTTATCCGAAAATATAGAATAAAAACTGACCTGTTTTGTTTTCAGTTTCATTTAAGAGCTTTGAGCTATAGGTTTGAAACCTGCAGAGTATGAAAGATGAAGCAAATTAAAACTGTCCGACTCTGTGGAGACCGGGAGAAATTTTTATGAAGTGGAATATGAAATTTATACTTTACAAATCTCTGGTGATTTCAATGGAATACATTTTAGTAAGTCAATGCTGCTCTGTTTTATAATATTAATTATCCGAGGTAAAGAGTTCTCGTACTATTTAAAAATACTTTTAGTAAGACAACTGAAGAAACAATAATTGAAATAAGTTTCGTCTGTTTTAGAGCCATACTTTTGAAAGGCATGGGCTGATCAATGATAACGAAGAGAAAGAGGTAAAAATGAACTGCGTTTGGAGCGAAGCGAGAGAAGTTCTTAAAAAGTACCATTTTCGGACCTTGTGGTGAATCTAATGGAGTATATTATGTAGTAAGTCGATACTGCTCTGTTTTATTACTTTTCTGAAATTAAGAGCTAGCTTCGTAAAAATATTTTTACATAGGGTAACGGCACCAGTAACAGACATGCATAAGACATCACTGTTAAAAATTCACTGAAGATTTTCTGGTAATTGTTACTGTAAAATTGCATCGCCGACGCATCGCTGATTTTTACGGTAATTTATACCGGAGAAATAAGCGATCCCAGCGCCAACTGGTTGCTGTGGCCTACCGAGGAAACCGTAAAATTTTACAGTAACATTTGATTTTTACGGTAATAGTTACTGGCAACATGGATGCCAGTAACAATTACCGTAAATTTTCCGGAAAATTTTTAACAGTGATCGCTCTCAGGTTAACTCAATATTCTGAGCCTTTTGATGGATTTAGACTTTGAAAACTATTTTTCTCTCATGCAACTACATCTCAGCTAACGTTTGGCAGCTCATGGATCCTCTGAATGAGTTCATTATATTTTTATTTGATACATTTCGAAAAAAGGTACAACCCCCAGTAACAAACACCGACAATGGAGTCGTTTCCAAAATTTTAAGTGTTTTTTCTGAAAGAGCATGCTTGAAAACATCGGATCTGAATATTTTAAAAATAATTTGCTTAAGTTTAACATTAAAAAAAATTTAATCAGTGTGTTTTCATTGTTTACGTTTCTATCCGATGACATCACAAATGATGAAACGCCATTCTGCGTTGCCATTCACAGAACAAAATATTTAATTCGCATCTTTACTCACGTGTATTGGAAACGATCGAGTTGATAGCAAGCGTAGAGCGCACTTTTAATTCGCTGCTTGATTATCATAACGTGGAAAGGTAGTAGAAAGATGCGGCAAAGTGCATCATTTGTGACGTCATAAAGACCACGCCTTGTTTGAAAAATCTGACATTTTAAAAAATTCATTTTCTCAACAGTTTTTTTATAATTAAAGTATTTTCTGTGCCCATGTAATTTTTTGTGCTCATTCTATCCATTTCAATGACTAAAAGTAGTACTTTTGACTGAAGGAAACCACCCCATTCTTAATGATATCCAGTAACATACGATGCATAAAGGATTGAGTAATGGACATAATTCTCGTTATATTCAGTAAATTACCGCCCAATAGCCAGGGCTAAAGCAGAATTACATGAAATACACCGCCAGCTCAGTCATTTCCAGCCGAGCACTGCAGTTTCGTGCTTATTAGCACTCAGCAGCCCGGCATAGGAAAGTGACTGAGCTGGAGATGGAAAACCTCTTAAGGAAGCCAAGAGTGCACAACAAACTGGTAGCTAATATAGAATTAGCGCAGACCAGGCGAGTGACCGAAGCAATGGTTCGGTTCAACTCGAGGATTGAAGGCAAAGGCATGGTAGATTCAGTAAATTACCGCCCAATAGCCAGGGCTAAATCAGAATTACATGAAATACAATGTAGTAATGTAGTAATAATTCTCGTTATCTCTTCAAAATGTGCAAAAGTTCTTTATTTTTAGACCTGAAATATTATTAAATTCAATTGAATATGAAACACCGGCAGTCTTCGTGGTAGCTGTTCATAACCTTCCACCACTGCCAACCAACTAAATACCAACTGGCTCAGAAAATTCACTCTGATAAACACTAGATGGTTGCACCCTATTTCATGGGTCGCAGCAACGTCAGTTTCACCCGCCTAAAATTCTTATTATTTAAATCCAAACTTACAAATGTCTATTACTGGACCCTTGTCTGTAACTGGTGCTGTTACTGTAGAACGAGAAATACGTAAAAAATAATTGAAATTTATTTAGTTTCAGAGTTTTATATTTCGGACGAGTATATTTGCTAAGAATGCGTGTGCAAGCAAGAACTACATGACTGGAAGATCGAGATGTTTAGCAGGAATGTGACCTAGCCATCTCCAATTCTTATGACTTAACTGAAGAAGATGATGAAGTAAGTCAATAATCATATCTGCCAACTCTTCCGTTTTTGACAGAAGACACGTTTTTAACACGCTTTTATTAGCTTCACTTGTATGTTTGTGAGTAACTCTCCTTTGGACTAAGAGCTAGTGGCTTATTACTGCACTGTTAAAAATTCAGGAAGATTTTCTGGTAATTGTTACTGTAAAATTGCATCGCCGACGCATCGCTGATTTTTACGGTAATTTATACCGGAGAAATAAGCGATCCCAGCGCCAACTGGTTGCTATGGCCTACCGAGGAAACCGTAAAATTTTACAGTAACATTTAATTTTTACGGTAATAGTTACTGGCAACATGGATGCCGGTAACAATTACCGTAAATTTTCCGGAAAATGTTTAACAGTGTGTGAGTACATTCCACCACTTTATTAGCGTTTGTAGCCGAGCGGTCTAAGGAGCGGGTCTCGCTGACGTCCACCTCCGGGAATCATTGAGCGTGTGTTCTAATCCCGTATACACCAAAATTAAATTTATAATCTTGCAACTCAATTTTCGTCCACTTTTTGTGATCGGATTTTTTTTAAATTTGGAATGAAACCTCATACCCGATGAAAGTGCAATATTCTGTAGTCAAATTAATTTATTAACGAAAAGTTATTAGTTTATTCTAATTATCACGCTTTTATTAGCTTAACTTGTATGTTTGTGGGTTCAACTTTATTTTGGACAAATAGCCACTGGCTTATTAGAATTACTTAAAACGTACAAATCAGAGTTGCGGAGTGTAACAATGTTTGCACATGAATTTGCCAGAAAGCATTCAAATTGTCTGATGCAAATAATGCAATAGAATACTAAGATACATTCCATTATAAAAATCGAACACACTCACAAAGATTTCATTTAAGAGTCACAATTAATTTGCGATATTTAGTATCTAAATATTTGGAGGGAAAAAACAGTAATAAAAGGACTTTATATTTTTCAGAAATAAAAATACAAACAGCTAATTTTTGATTATTTGGGTACAAAAACTAGAATCGTAAGTCCACAATCTTGGAAGTGTCCATCTCTCTAAGAGTCCCCCTCCCCCCAGAATTAGAACCATCCTTAGATTATTAAAAATCAAAGTCAGGTTTTTTTTATTTGCTATTAAATAGAAACTGACAACGGATAAAAATTGGAAATCATTGCGTTTTATTTCCTTGTCGGCCAACAATGAATTGGGTTATCATATCAATCGCCTGAGTAAAAGGCTTAGCCGTTATTAAAATCTGCTTTAAAAAAGGTTATAATTCGAATTCTATGAGACATAGAAGTTCCAAACACATTCTATCAGACGCGGGGGAAAAAGTCTTTATTTTGGTATTAAAGTTTAACATTTTTAACTATTTTCACTGCAAAAATCGCGAAAAACCTTTTAGAAGTTTTTAACTAATATCTTCGTTAATTACTGTCATCCAAAGATGTAACCCCTAGCTAAGAACACTCTCGATCACTCTCCTTTCGAACAATTTTTTTTTTTCAAATTCGGCCCATCCGTTTAGGCGCTAGAGTGCCACAGACAGACAAATACACAGACACGTCAAACTTACAACCCTTCCTTTGTGTGTCGGGGGGGAGGGGTAAAAATATTTAATGAATTGAAAATACTACTGTTGTTTATAATCGTTTGCATGTTTTCATAAAGAATTTGAATGCGAAGTGGTTGGTTAATATTGTCGGCGTTTAAGCGGGGGGGGGGGGGGATCATGACCCTCTCTTTGTGGTATCCGTGCCTCCGCAAACCTCTATGTGACGCTGGACTGTATGTTTGTAAGTTCCTAATACAAACGCATGGTTTTTCCCTTTACATGGTATGTGTTCACTAGCGGTTAGATAACACGCAAGGGATTAAAAGGCTACTAAAATCACGAGTAGCAAGAGCTGTAAACGATTTTGAGTTACTGTACTTATATCAGAACTACAGGCATATTCCGACAGCACGGGTATATGGCACTCGAAGACTGCAATTTCATCCTCATTATGGACTCATCAGTCTGAAATAGTTCTAAACCAGTGGTTTTTACCTTCAATGGACGAGTTCAGTAACACCATTGTTTTTGGTGCTATATTAGGTTTGCCATATTAATCTTAGCTACCAGTTAGAAAGTAATCTCAGCCTCTATTAGACGCAATCTGCCTTCGGCTCGGTCATCGAGTACTCGCTGCGTCGCCCGGCGTTGAACGGTCTACCTCAATAATAAAAGCTGTGTCTAATGACGCAGGTTCAACAATCAGTCTTAAATAAATGGAAAGAAGAACATGTTACATTTCCCACCAACGTGTATGAAAAAGCAATTTTATGATTAAAAATTTTACTTTGACCTCTTTGGATTTTTTTAGAATTCCAAATATTCTCCTAAGAGAACTCCTGCTCAACAAAGAACCTTTGTGATAAATTTGGCAACGATCCGATCAAAACTAAATTTTTGTACTTGAAACGTACATATACGCACATATTTGCAGCCAAATTCCAGACTGATGCGAGTCCACACGAAGAACGAAACTACAG
The DNA here is from genome assembly GCF_026930045.1 of Uloborus diversus. Lineage (NCBI taxonomy): Eukaryota > Metazoa > Arthropoda > Arachnida > Araneae > Uloboridae > Uloborus > Uloborus diversus. The sequence continues at coordinate 255,962,672 of NC_072731.1, forward strand.
CCTATGGATGTCATAACAGTACAGCTGTTTTTATGCGGTGGATAGGGACCGCATAAAAAAAATCGCATTGAAAGAAATTGTTCTTAACTTATCGAGTTGCTATAAAAATTGTTTTTGCAACACAGTTAAGAAATATCTTTTTTATGTGGCGGATAGGAACCGCATAAAAAGTCTCACGTAGAAAATAACCCAAAAAGTTATCTTTAAACGAAATCAAAATGAACCAAGTGATGATAATTTTCCCGAATAGTCGGACAAAATTTCCCGAATAAGGAAATTTTTGGGAGGTCACAGCGACTTCCCATCTGGATTCAACTGTCGTCACTTGAAGATACTAACTCGCTCTCGTTATGTAAATAATTTCGCCAATGAAGCCCTATCCGATTGAAATTTTCATTTACCGCACGAAAAAAATCGCACAAAAAAAGACCTTACAAAAACAGGTTTGTGTGTGTACTTGATTGTTATTACTGTAATAAATCTGCTTTTCTCGCCAACTCGCCATATTTTAACCCCCCTCTCTTCCCCCAGGTTTCCAGGACACGATACAGGCCGCCTCCACGATATCTCCGCCTACATGCAGCAGCCGGGCGGGGTGCCGCCCCCGCCTCCACAGGGCGATAAGGGCGCTGCCGGTCAGCATCCGCTTCGACCTCTCCTACCTGAGGACCACCTCCAAAATACTGGGAAGTCTTCGAATACGTAAGTGATTTCGAATAGATGTTTTCCTTTGATTATGTATCGTCCGAATTTATTGAATGCACGAAAATGGTGCTTTTAGGTGCTTTTTACTTTATTTACTTTTTATATTCTACTTGTGGCGTGCATTCAGTCAGAGAACACCTAACTCGACTTTGCCTAAACACATAACGGGCAATCCTCACTCACACGCCACATATTGGTGACCTGGACGTAATCTGGGTGAGTTATACAGGGTGTCTAGGAAAGGACTACCTGATTTTAAAATAAAATATCTTAAAAACAATGGAAGGTATTGGAATAAAATAAACGATATGTCGATTGTGAAACTCATAAAAATCATAAATAGAAATTTTGAATTTACTAAAAAAAAACTTGCCAACAGGGGGCGCTGTACGCTGTAATTGCAATAGAACTCCTCATAAATAGTGCTGCGTAGGGATTAGGCGCTTTAACAGTACTTTTGCCTCTCAGAAGTGCTTATATTTACGCTAAAAATTATCGTCCAACCCCGTCGCAGCACTATTTATGGGGACTTCTATTGCAATTAAAGTGTGCAGCACCCCCAGTTGGCAATTTTTGTTACTAATTTCCAAAGGTCTGTTTATGATTTTTATGAGTTTCACATTGACATACCGTTTATTTTATTCCAATATCGGCCTTTGTTTTCGAGATATTTAATTTTGAAATCAAGGGGTTCTTTCTTGAACACCTTGTATGTAACGTACGCTACGTGCTCCTACCGATTCATTGTGTATCGTCTGCATTGATATTATTTACTTACTTCTACTTTTTCTTTGCTGTTTCGTATTTCATACTCATTAGTTTATTTATCGTCTGCATCTATTCAGTACACAAACCATAATTTAAATCACTTCTACTTTTGCTTTGTTGTTGCCAAGTTTGATGCATTCATACATAAAATTACTTGTATATGGTCATCAAGTATTCGTGTTACAAATATACAGAGTGAGTTGAGTCAAATCTACCATACCAAAGGGGGTGATGGAAGAGCCAAAGCGGAGCATAGAACCGCCCATTATCGTGTCCAATCCTTAACCGCAACCGAGCTATGGTAGATAATAAGGAAAATAAGTAAAAAAACAATTCTGAGAATACCACCTATTTCTGAAATTCTTGTAGGACCTACACACAATAAGTACATACTTGGAAAGAACAGACTAAATTCTACAAAATGACTTTTTATTTAAATCAAAATAGTAGCATTGTACAGCGAGCTACAAGCTTTGAAACATTGGACACACTCAGATTTGAAATGGTGCCGAAGTTTTCAATCGACATTTTCAAAAACAACCGTATTAGCTACAATCGGGTAAATCTACTAAAAATTGTCCCATTTCACTAGCTTTCAGATGATACAACAACAAATCATATTTGGCTTCAAGTTCAGCAGAAATTCAGGCTTTTGTTTGAAACTGTAAAAATCTGCACTCGTTAAAAAAAGTTAAACCAGCGAAAAGTCGGACTTTTCCGTTTTAAATTTTCTGTTTTACGTAAGCATATTGATTTCTTCGTTCAAGAAAATGGTATTTTTATGTCAAAATAATAGTTTTAATATTTTATTAAGTGAAAAAAAACACAAGAGGTAACAATAAGTAGAAATAAAAGGAGCATTACTTTCCCGTGGTTTTTCCGAAGGAAAATCAATCAAAAAATGTTACACTAATATCAATGGGTACATTTAATCAATCTCTAAAATTTACAACAGCTGCTGAAGTTGATCGCTGCCACACCTGTTACATAACCTTGTCGTTTTTCGAACGGAAACAACCGTTGCTGAAAGTGAATTTTCATTTCATAGTTTCTTTACTGTTCCATTACGCCGGTTGCTCAATTCTTGCAAACAGGCTACTGCTGCTTTGTAAACTTCTTGTTTTAAGAATCCCCAAACAAAGAACTCCACTGGATTCAGGTCTGGGGGTCTAGGTGGCTAGGGAATGAGGCGCGTACGACAACCCATTGGGGATACTATTTAGTTGGAAAATCCCGAACGGTATTTGAAGAACGTGAAGGGGCTCCATCGTATGGAAAACGATTTCCGCTCTCTCTAGAACAGGAATGGCATAAAGTAAACGAAGCAAATGATGTTCAATGAACTCGAAATATGTGTTTCTTGTTGGGGTACTTCGAAACAAATACGGACCAATGAAATGATCTCCGATTACGCCAAACCAAATATTTAAGCTGCATCAAGTTTAGAACGATGTGCTTCGGGTTAAGAAAGGATTATGTTCAGCTTGCTGAGGCCAGTTTTGCATATTTATGATGCTTCCTCTTCTGTAAAATGTTACCCGCTTTTCTAAATCTAATTTGTACAATTCTTGTACTAGTGTGAAATGGTAAAGGGTGATACTTTTTTTCTTACAATGTTTTCAAAACTTTGCTTTATGAAAGCCCATCGTCTCGACCAATGGTGCGTTAACTTATGCTTGGGTTTTCCTCTACTCGATCTAGCGCATTCTCCTCAACATCAGCAGAACTGTGATCCTGGCTCCTTTCCTGTTCCAAAGAGAGCGCGGAAATTGTTTTCCAACACGATGGAGCCCCTACACGTTCTTCAAATGCCGTTCGGAATTTTCCGACTAAGCAATATCCCCAATGGGTATATATCCATACGGGCCTCATTCTCTGGCCACCTAGACCTCCAGACCCGACTCCAGTGGATTCTTTGTTTGGAGATTTTTAAAACAAGAAGTTTACAAAGCAGCAGTAGTCAGTTTGCAGAAATTGAGCAACCGGCGTAATGGAACAGTAGAGAAACTAAGAAATGAAAATTCGCTTTCAGCAACGGTTGTTTCTGTTCGAAAAAAGACAAGGTTATGTAACAAGTGTGGCAGCGACCAATTTCAGCAGCTGTTGTAAATTTTTCAGATTGATTAAATGTACCCATTCATATTAGTGTAACACTTTTTGATTGATTTTTCCTTCGGAAAAAGCACGGGAAAGTAATGCTCCTTTTATTTCTACTTATTGTTACCTCTTGTGTTTTTTACACTTAATAATGTTAAAACTATTGTTTTGATATAAAAATATCATTTTCTTGAACAAAGAAAGCAAAATGCTTACGTGAAACAGGAAATTCAAAACGGAAGCGTCCGACTTTTCGCTGGTTTTACTTTTTCAACGAAATCAGATTTTTACAGTTTTAAACAAAAGCCTGAATTTCTGCTGAACTTGAAGCCAAATATGATTTGTTGTATCACCTGAAAGCTAGTGAAATGGGACAATTTTTAGTAGATTTATCCGATTGTAGCTCATACGGTTGTTTTTGAAAATGTCGATTGAAAACTTCGGCACCATTTCAAATCTGAGTGTGTCCAATGTTTCAAAGCTTGTAGCTGGCTGTAAAATGAGACTATTTCGGTGGAAAAAAAAGTCATTTTGTAGGATTTCGTCTGCTCTTTCCAAATATGTGCTTATTTTGTGTGTAGGTCTAACAGGAATTTCAGAAACTGGTCGATTTCTCAGATCTTTTTTTTTTAAACTCATTTTTCTTATCTACTATAATTCGGTTACGAATAAGGATTGGAATCGATAATGGGTGGTTCTATGCTCCGTTAGGGCTCTTCTATCACCCCCCTTTCGTATGGCAGTTTCGATCGAACTTACCCTGTGTATAATGTGTTCGTCAGGACTGTGTGACGTCAGTGTCGGAAGAATTTCAACTGTACGAATGGACGAAATTTGGCGATAGGACAGATATAGATAGTACACAGAGGAATTGTCACTATATTTGAGTTGAGACGTAAAGGTTTTAAGTATTCTCGCAGATGATTATAAAATATGAAGTAAATGTCGAAAACTTAAAAGTTGGAAAGTAGGGTATTGAGAAAAATGTCTGTCGGTCTGTCTCCCCCTTCCCCCAATCACTTTTGAGTGAATAGTCCGATTCGAACATTTTTTTTTAGTTCGAAAGATCTCGGCGAGGACACCTCATTTCCATACCTCATTTTTTGCTTTGAACAATCTTTCGTTCAATTTCGAACAGTTCGAAAAAAAAAACCTTTAACGCTAGCACCTATAGGGAAATTCAAGGAAAATATACAGGTTGCAGCAGGTATTTAAGAACAAATTGATGTCCATAGAAAAAAAAGGAACAAATAGAGGAAAAAGAGCATTTAGGGTTGGTTGGGGTAAGTAGGACCCGTTTTGCGAGTAGTTCGTTTTTGAAACCTCACACAAAACTTTTGAAACACAAAAATTTACTTATTCCCTTATTTTATCTTGGACATTATTAATATAAACAAAGGTTTATCATTATTTTCTAAAATAATGCTTCAAATATTCTTAATGATTATATTTTATAAAAAATGAGATTGGTGTCCCACTTACCTCATAGTAAGGGGTGAATGGGTCACCCTCTTTTATTTAAATTTAAATGAAGCATATCTAAAAGGGATAGGGGGTCTTACATGGTAAAGCATTCAAATTGTTAGTGTGAATTATTTTTTTGTAAATGCATCCATTTATGAGATATTTGCTGTCTTTTAAATCTATCACGGAAAATTTTAAAACGAAAAACAAAAAAATTTCATTTGTGAAGTGTATTGAAAGCCTATAGGTATATATTTTGCTTTTACATATAAAGGTTTAATGAACGTAATACAGTTGATTAAGATCAGTTTGAGTAAATTAGCCAAAACTATTAAGTTGAAAAAGAAACTCGAAACACTATATGACTGCGTCTGTGTAAAGTTGGCTAAGAAAGATCCATTATCGCTTCATCCTCAGTAGTTATTCTAACATCACCTGCATTATGCCAGTAAAAATATCACTATTTCAATTCGTTATTGCAAATTCAATTGTATTATTTAATTTGTAGCATCCACTTCAAACATTAGACCTAGGAGAGGGCGGGGCTAAAAGTTTCACGGGTAAGTTGTTCCATTTGAAATAGCTAAATGAAGAAAAAGATAAATGTATTTTGTAAATATCAGGCAAAATGGAATGTTTCAGCGCACCGATGGCAGTCATATTAGCGAGGCCAGTGGCGTCCGGTATATTAAAAGCTAAGCACGTGCATCACTGATCTACTTCACTGAAAATATTTTCGTTTTTAAACTTTTTGGTCTTTTTCACGAAATTTAAAAGGTAGTTTAGTTCTTTGGTGTTTTTATGCAAATATCTATTGTGCATTATAAAACATTGCGCTGAAGCGATTTACGTTTCGTTATCTAACCTAAATTTTTTTTCAAGCACTTGTGCTTGTGGGGCTAGTTAAACCTTCTTTGTGGGGAAAGTTGTGCGGAGGAACAACTAGTCCCAAGAAACTCTTTGCCCGTATTTATATATAGCAGCAGTACAGTAAATAAAAACACATATAAATAAATATAAAATGTATATATTCGTTACTATAAATATAGAAATCGGAGAATGTCGACTCTCACAGGTGATTCATCAAAAATATTTCATTGTTTACTTATAAACAGATGAAAAAATACGAAATTTTTGAAGATCAAAATATCTTTCGTACTTTAGTATGAAAATATGAAATTTGCGAAATTCGTTGTTCTAGAGCCTGATTACGCTGCCTTGCGGTGGTTTGAGAAAGAAGTCAAAGAGGTAAAGCAGTTCGATGTTGTAAGAGGTAAAACAGTTGTCAGAGAAGACAGATGCATCATTAAGCAGATCATATCCTACGCAAGTGGATTTGTCTAGGCTTTACCTGTTTAACCGTCATTAGCCAGAGACTGTAGCTTCTCTTTTGTGAGTTTAGCTTCCTGATGAAACTTGTGCAGGACTTTCATTTTATCGGAGGTGTACATTAAAAACGCAAGTAACCTTCCTTTTCGTAATCCAGAGAAAGGTAGATGCAAAAGTCGATGAAAATGGTAGTTAGAATATCATGCATGTACAATATACTCCAGGTTAATCGCGGAAGAGGGTAACGCGGATAAGCAAATTTCGCGGACATTTGTTTGATGTTGTACAATAGGGAAGAAAAACAACACTAGTACATACAAGAGCAAATGAAAATTAAGAACACTGACATATATTCAAATTTTTCAAAACGATGCTAGAGGCACTAAACTGGTAACACTAAAAGTGACAATTGTACCTTGTAGAAAATGTACGTAGATGCAGAAAAAAAGAATTGCTCATTACTACAAACGGACACAGAAAATCCTGCAAAGAGATCAACCAAATCAAATAAACTTAGATTACGTCAAAAATGTGTAAAGCAGGAGAATTTTTTCTAGAAAAACCGGCTCGGTCACTCGTTTACAGGCATAATGAGTTTGGATGTAAAAATCGGGTTTCAACTAGTCAGGTTTCGATGACTAAGGAGAGTTTGATGTCTCTGGTAAAAAAGAGAAAGAAACAAATTTGAATGTCTAAAAATAGATCTTGGCACATGTTAAATTAAAATGAGTATTTTCTATACATATTCAGTAATTTCCAAACGCAAAAAGAAATAAATAAATAAACAAATCCGAAAAAACAATTTCCTCCCGTGAACTCATTGTTATCGTTCGAACTAACCTCTTTTATGGATCGTCAGTGAAGTACGGTATTAGTCTTAAACAGAGTTGGCAAATTTCTGCCGAGGCGGTTAAAACCACTAGTAGAAACCGGTTAAAATGCTGGCAAAAACCACTTTCTGCCACATTTGCGGAAGAAAGTGGCAAAAATTCACGAAATGAAAAATTAATTCTTGATATACATGGTCCATTATGAAAGTAATGAGCATTTACTGGCAAAAAAAAATATTGATCACAATGTAAAAACTTCGGTTAAAATTGGTGAGACATAATGTATAAAATTTTAAATAAAATATTAAACTTGGATATTTCATTTGTTTACCATTTAACTTCATATTAATATCATTTGCGTTGTGAAGGTGACTACAAAATGATTGATAAATGTGTAACAAGCCATTTATTTTAAATATAAAAAAAACAATAAGATATCATAAAATGATAATTATCAATCTTCATTTAAAACACAATTTTAACGAAGGATAAAATCTTAAAATTCGAGATTAAATATCATTTCATAAAATACCAATCAATTACCATCAGTGAACACATATTGACCGATAAACAGTTCCACCAATGTAGATATGAATTTAAAACATTAGTAAGCACATATTTGACCGATAAGCAATTCCACCAACGTAGATGATGAATTTAAACATCAGTAAGCACATATCGACCAATAAGCAGTTCCGCCAATGTGGAGATGAATTTAGATATCAGTGAGCACATATTGACCGATAAGCAGTTCCACCAATGTAGAGATGAATTTATACTAAAAAAATACGAAGGGATGCGACGATCCCAACGTAAGACTTGCTGGTAGAACCAACGTATTTCTCAGGGATAATTAATTAATGATTCGGTCTGAGATTCTTCACAGGCTCATCCAATACATTTTGCTGGGCGGTCAGTTCAAAAAAAGGACATTTCGTCGTTTCTTTGGGACGGTGAGATCACTATTCGGTCTGAGATTATTCACAGGCTCATCCAATACATTTTGCTGGGCGGTCAGTTCAAAAGGAGGACATTTCGTCGTTCTCGTTGATGGCGTTTTATGAAATAATTGACAGATGATTTTCTAGGTTAAAATATACGATGATTACACTATAAACTTTGTTTCGAATCTTTTACGATGATAAAAGATACAATTTTTTTTTACGTTTTTTTCTAAAGGGCAAAAATAGCCCGCCAACAAACTCGCCTCCACACATCATCGCCGCTTGAAGAACACACACCACAACTCACAAGATAAATCACGAAACGAAGATTGCAAAATGGCAAAGGACGCTATCCTCTTTTGACGAATCATAATCCTGGAATTTAAACTTGACGTTTACCACGCCTTTGCATTTGACGTCATTATGTAACAGGCTCGGAAAAACTTTCGTCGAATATAAGTACTGCCAGCTGGTGCTGCCCTCTTGCGTGTGATCATGTTGTTAAAGTGAATAAAAAATACAATTCAACAATGAACTTTAACACACAATTTGTACAAATGTTCAATATTCTTCAAAATGCATTCCTCCTGCATCAATACACTTGCGGGGACGTGTTTGCCACTCCTGAAAGACACCCTGAAACTCTTCGACGGAAATGCATCTCAGTAACGTTGCAACATGGTGTTGAATGTTTTCCACGGTTTCCCAATGTTTTCCTTTCATCTCGCTTTTGAGTCACGGAAACAAAAAGAAGTCACATGGAGCTAAGTCAGGAATGTAAGAGGTGAGGGATCACGGGGTGTTGCCCCTGGCCAGGAAGTTGGTAATGATGAAGGCTGTGTGGCTGCCACTTCCCATACTGTGATCTTGAAATATAATCGTCCTTGAAGGCTTCTTGCAGCATCTGGAATGTTTCGGTAGCATTTTTTCCAAGCGTCACGCAAAACTTTCTGGCGTATCTTTGTTCAAGCGAACGCTCCATCGCGTTATTTTGCAAAAGTTGAAAACACACTTCATGCGGAGGCACGTATCTCCGCTCACACTGCTCGAACTCAACTGACGACCGGATGCATTGAAAGGGCATATCCCCCACCACATTTCCCAGTCGGTTTTACCGTGCTGCCATCTATCGTCGCGTCACAATAACATTATGCTCATTACTGTCATAATGGACCCTGTACAACAGAAAATGCATGGGAAAAATAATAGTTAACCAAATCACTGTAATTTTATTACAAAATTATCACAATTCAAAATCAAATGTTACATTGTTGGGACCCTGCAATTGCCTCTTCGAAAAGATGGTTTCAAAATTCTAAACAGGTTCTCAATTTCGTGTGCACAAATGAGAAACTTCAGAATATTCTTGAAACAGAAGAGCTAGCAGACAATGCATCAAGGAGCAAGCAATGTTCGTGAAACTTTTGTATAAGTAGTCCACCATGTAGTAACTCGGGTTGTGGTAAAAATTTAACTAGAAAAATAGGTTTTGAGATATGGGGTCAATTTGTTTTGCAAGTCTGTGACATAAGGTACAAAATTCTAGGCAAGTAAAATTCAGGCACTTTCTTCTTGAAGCACATGACATGATAATTTCAATCACGAGCAATTTAGAGGAAGCATATAAGTGAGCAAATTACAACCAGTAATGCCTGTTTAATTCTGTATGTCTCTCTTCTTTCCTAAGCACCCCCCGCATGATTTTTTATCCTTTGTCAAATTAATACAAATACTACGAGCCTCTGCAATTGAAAAGTTCCCTTTCTGAACTAAATCAAGGGCACTAGCATTGGATTTTATTTTTTATAATGAAATGCTGTTTATTTTTTTAGTTAACTTAAACAAATATCATTTATTAATTACTTGTTCTTAAAGATACTTTTAAGTTTTTGCCAGTTCCTGCCGGTTTTTACCGGTTATAACCAGTTTCTGCCAGCAGAAAGCCAATCCTGGCCTTAAATCAAAGATGGTTTTCTGTTATGGTTGCAGCTATGGTTGAACTAGTTATCGTAGCCTATTATCTACAGAAGCTGTTAAATATTTTATTACATTATTATATTCCTACTATATTTTACTATGTTAATATAATATTACTATGCTTATTAACTGTGGCTTAACATATGTATTTGTACTTAAAGTGTAATGATTGAACCTTTAAATATAAATTATAGATGCTTAAATGTAAAATAAGTTAATTTTTTTTTTAAGTTTAAGAAAGGCATTTCATTGTTCAGACAATATGGGTTATTAATCTTAAAATAAGCACTTGTTTTTAATGAACAATTATTTTTTATCACAACTTAGACCTTTAACAAATACTTGTCTAGAAACAATGTTCATCTCGAAATCATCATCTTTTAACATCGTCGTGTTGATATCGGAACAACTTTCCCCACCCGCTGAACAACTAGCCCCATGAAGAGGCAAGTTGTTCCTTCTTGACTTCTGGTTCTATAAAATTAATTATTAAAAGATTGTACGAAATACTACACAAAAAACAGTTGCTACATCATGAGGGCATATATTACTGTATTTTAATCTCAGAATAATAATTCTAGAACTACGTTTTCGTAACAAATTTTGAGCTTGTTTAAAAAACGGAACTGCTAGGACCACTCTCCCCTACTTAAACCTGAATGATTTTCTTTCATGTAAGTTTTGCAACTAATTAATCACCAGCTTTAGCAGTTTTTGTAGCTGAACTATCAATTCCTGCTTAGTTACCATAGATGTCCTGTATTTCACTAATACAAATATTTAATCAGATGCTTTTGATTTAGAAATCCTCATTATTATATGGGACCCAATTACTCCTTAGTGAGCGGACTCACTTACTCCGTATGGCAAAAATTTACTAATAAGTGGAACCCCTCTTCCTTAACACTTATTAATAATATTTTATGCAAAAATTCTTGTTGCTGTACGACCTTTAAGTTAAGCTATACGTGAAAAATTATCAAAAAAAAAAAAAAAAAACTAACCTGGAAACACTTCTTTGAAAAATGTGAGAGGTGAACCACTAATATATCTTGGCGCAAGAAATAGTATTGATAGGCCTAGTAGGTGCTGCTATACAGCATTACTTAGAAGAAAAAAAAAAGAAAGCCTACCAAGCTCCGCAACTTTAAACGCGTTTTATTCACAAACAACGATAAAATTAAAAATTAAAAAAGACGACTGATTCGCAACTGTAGAATCGGGGGAAAATTAAAAATGCTTTTAAAAGCCTGATTCTATTAAAAATCAATTTGAATTATTATGGTTGTTAACAAATAGAAACTGGCAACAGATAAAATTTTAAATCATTGCGTTTAATTTCCTTGTCGGCTACAGAATAAAGAAATTACATAGAGAGGCCCCGTTGTACTAAGAATTTGAAGTCGGATGTTGCACCGCTATATCCCAAGATCCTTCGCTTCTTGCTAAATATCTTGAGATACATTTTGATTCAAAACATTCCATTACTGAATCTCAATTTGTAGTTAATTTAAAATTAGATATTGTTGCAAGTTCATGATGCATGTTTTTGAAATTGCAATACAACATGAATTAAAATGTAAACCAATCCGCCAGCTACTTTTTTTTTTTTATCAGAACGCCGCCCATAATTGCACCGATGTATCTCATCATTCCGGCTTCAATTTCATCTCCTTTTTACCATAGACGGAGCCTCTCTGTGTAAATTTCGTTACTCTATGTTGTCGGCCACAATGAATTTGGTTTTCAATCGCGTGAATAAAGGCATAACCTTTATTAAAATCTGCTTAGCAAAAAGCGTTTTAATTCGAATTCTATGAAACATGGAAGTTCCAAACTCATTCTATCAGACGCGGAAGAAGCTCTTTATTTTGGTATTAAATTTTAAAATTTATGTTTCCACTGCAAAAATCGCAAAAAACCTTTTGGATATTTTTAACTAATATCTTCGTTAATGAATGTCATCCAAAGATGCAACCCCTAGCTAAGAACACTCTCGATCAACTCTCCTTACGAACATTTTTTTTTTTCAAAATCGATCCATCCGTTTTGGCCAGTGGTTCTCAACCTTTTTCCAGTCCCCTTATTTACCAACTTAAACACTTGCGACCCCTGTATGTCCCCTATTATAAATGGGTCATTCTTCAAAAAGTAACTTTTCTGTCACACGCCTTTTACAGTAAAAACTTTAAGGAACAATTCATTTAACAATAATTTTTAATTTCACCAAAAATATATCAATTTAAACCTGCCAATAATTTTTGAATAATTTTTATTTTAGTATATTTTTGATTCACAACATAGTATACTCCACCCCCCCCCCCTCCATTTGGTTCACAACAGGTTGTTTATGTTGCTTAATAACTTGTTCAATCAAAAGTATATACGTATTTATTGATTATTCCTTTCACAAGTGTCTCAAATACTAATTGTTAAAGCATATTTATTTTATTAATATTGTGTTTTAGTTCGTTTTAATAGGACAATAAGTCATGTCACACAGTAAATTCTCACCTCCGTTACTTAAACACAAGATGCCATTATTTTACATCCCTGAATTTCAAGTTCACGGAGGTGAGAATTCAGAATAACTATACTAAGTTTTTGAAGCAAAATCTATCTTTTTGTTTTCCGACAAAAATCCCACAACTTCAACTATGGCTTAAAATAAACAAGGGGGCCCCCTTGTATCATGGAAAATAAAATTTGATGCCATTACTGCCACGTGTTAATGTAAAAAAAGAAGTGAACATGTTTTCATATGCTTAACATGTGCAGATTGTAGCAACGAAAAAAAAAATCCCCGAAAAATGTACCTATTAGGCCTATATGAATGGAAAATTCTTCACCTCCGTGACAAACTTTATATCAATGTCTTTATTTCTGACCAGGAAACATCACGATCAAGGAAATTCAAAAAAATTCCAAATTGGTGGCATTCGAAAGAGCATTGGAAAACATGTTTATTGTACTGAAACTACGTGCCCTCGTGACCACGTTATCGAAATATGAGGTCTTAAAAATTGCCGAAATTTTTAGTAAAGTCGCCAAATTTAGCGAGTTTTGTTCAGAAATGAAGGTACGGCGCGAATTCAACATCTGCATCTGACAAGACATTTCACTTCCGTATTTGGTCATCACCAAAGCGCGTGAGAAATATCGCATTAATTCTTTACTCGGGGTGAAAAATTGCAGTTATGTCCTCTAATTTGCCGAACTGTCAGACGAACTTTGTCGAATAAGGAAAATTTTTGGGAGGTCACAGTGGCCTCCCACCAGTGCGCTCCTAACTGCAGTCAACAAGAACCAGGGCTGTGGAGTCGGAGTCGGAGTCGAAGAGTCGGAGTCGGATAGATTTTGGAGTAAAGGAGTCGGAGTTGTTCAAAAACATGCCGACTCCGACTCCAGGCTTCTTATTTTCTTTCCTTTTCACTGATTCTTCTTGCATTTTTTAAAAACTGACTACCAATTGGTTCGATTACATGTATAAAAAGATACTAATGTGAAAATAACAGCCGTTATGGCAATCAGCTAGCTTGAGTGCTTACCGAACTTTCAGTAGCCGTCCCCTAGTTTGCTTGCTTTTGAACTTAACTAATAGCAACTGTCAGCAAGCGATTTTGTTGCCTAACATTTTCAATTAATCACTTTCAAATAAAAATAGAAATACAGTGTTTTGTTCGATATCAGTTATAAAATAGTAAAAGAAATGTAACAAATTAGTAAGTCGAGGCCCGTAGCTAAGGTTAAAACGTTTAAGGGTGATCGGCAAATTCAAAAAAGTTATGCCGCGAAAGCACGAATCCAAAAGATCCGATGAAATAATCTCATGTTTTTTTTTTCTTTTTTAAGACTCTTTCTATAAGCTTGGTTCTCACTAAAAAGTATGGAACAAAATAAGTGTAAATGATTTCTTGATTACAACACTCAATAATAGCAGTTAATCTTAAAATCTTCATATTAAGGTTAATTCTAAAGCAGCCAATAAAATTTAAATTAAAAATTTAGCGAAGAAGAAATATAGGTATAGTAAAAGCTATTCGTATAAATTTGTATACCCCCGTATTTTGTGTAAAATTAGCTCCTGACGTATATGTGCCCTATTTTCGCTGAAATTTTATTGATGAAATAAAATTTAAAATATATTCGCGAAAATTTTCAGAATTAAAATATTTATATTTTTTTTATAGACTCTGAAATTAACTTGTGGTGTCATCTACCAGATGGGTGTCACCCGGGGCAACCACGCCCTCTCAAGAACTGGGATTTAGAAAAAAAGCTTTTTTTCTCTCAAGTTACAGCTTTCAAAAATTGAAAGCACACGATTTGATCAATATCAATTTGTTAAACATTAAAGGGGGGGGGGGGGGCAAATTACAGATAATCCTTTTCAAATTTTTTAAAAGGGGTTTTTAAGTCATCTCACTTTTTAACTCGTAACTATTGGAAAATTTGATTTTTAAATTGAATTTCTAACGTTGTATGCGTCTTAGGTTTACAATAAAAAACAAAATGCGAAATTTTCATAAAAAGAAATTAATATTTAAATCTCTTTTTAGAGGTTTCTCCCCTTCCCCTGAAGGGAGAGAGGGAGTTGAAAAAATGAAATTGAAAATATAAAATAAATACGGAGTCGGAGTTGGAGTCGGAGTCGGGCGTTTCAAAATCCAGGAGTCGGAGTCGGGGTCGGAGTCGGCCATTTTCCTTCCGACTCCGCAGCCCTGACAAGAACGACCTCCTATTACTGCGACCGATCTGTCATAGGGTTCGAGCACAAAATCTCATTCAAAATTCCACAGATGTGATGATATTGTAGCGTCCAATAGAACGTATTAACTGAATACATTTGAATATTCCGTTGAAAGTTTAAACTTTTTTGTTATTCTTAAGACTGTCTGTTAAAAAACTGATGTTTAAAACTTTTATGCTTCTGCGGGTGAAATATTTCCACTGAAAGAGTTTATTCGATGATGAAACTGTTTTGAAAAAAATATGATAACCGTAGAGAAACGGTAAACACACTTTAAAGTCTTTTTTTTTTTTTTGAAAAGTCGTAAGTCTGCAGTCTTCAACAGTATCTAAATACGAAGAAAACGACATTTTTAAAGATTTCAAACCATGTTCTCAAATAAAAAAAACGATTTCTGTCAGTTATTCCCAGTTTGTTTTTCGTTATGTGTATCGTTTTCAAGCTATGTGTAAGCCCTCTAACAAGTCAAATAAAAAAATAAAAAAAAAACTGTATTAATTTTTATTTTGATCGTATTTGAATTCCCTTTTAACGTGAAACATAATTGGTAAAAGTGACTTAGGTATTTTTTAAAATGAGTAAATAACATGCAATATGATGTGCATTTACGTTATAGCGACTTTCAGTTGCAGTGACAGGCTTTTTCGAACTACAGGGGTTGTTGCAATGATTGTCGACTATAAAATTTTTGATAAGAATCTGTTATGAAGTATTTTTCGACATCGTTAGTTTTGCTGTGCAAATTTTCGACATTTACTATCCGTTGTTTTCTTTTTTTTAATTATTATTTTTTTCGATTTTAAATTAAAAATTAAACATTTTCGCTAGCAGTGGTCAGACAATAAAACTTCATGAATGATAATAACTTTTGAAAAAATAAATAAGAGCTGGGATACTACAATCCATGATAATTTTCTTTCAACATCAAAAACTATCCATTTTATTTTCAATATATAAGCTTTAATAAGCATGTTTTTTTTTACTTATTCATATTAGTTCTCGTACATAATTATTAATTACTTACAACACATTTCATAACAAGAGTACAAACTTAAATTAGTTAAGTAAAACACACTTGAAATGCACTTAAATTCTGAAATGCATTATTATCACGATTACAAAGTTAAATTCTACGTTCAATTTCGTTATAAAGTTGTAGCTGCTCCTGGGTAAAGCTCTCTAGTTTCCATTTCAGAGGCTTCATAGTTACTTTTTAATTTTACACACACAAGTAAAGGGTTAATTCGGAACATCGTTTACGCGCTTTGCAGATGACCAGAAATGGGAATGAGAGTCTTGCCAGACGCAGGCGATGAAATCACGTGGTATTTTCCATTTCTTGCCAAGTCTTTAAATTTGGCGAATTTTCGTAAGATTTCGACAGACTTTGATCCCTCATATCTCAAAAACAAAAGGACGAGGGCACACAATATTTGGGTCAAATTTTTTTCTAAAGATACTCTTTCGAATGCGACCACTTTTAACTTTTTTCATGATTACTGAACTCGTGATGTTTCCTGGTGAGGTGAAAACAGCTGATGGAGGGGAAATACATCAATAGCAGGCATTCTACCAAAATTATAAATCGTCAGTATATCCTCAAATTTACTAAATATTATTTTTTAACATACATTAGAATCTGTAAATTAAGCCGTACTTTAAGAGGATTTAATATTACATTCGCACTAATAATTAAAATAGCTAATTGTTTGCACAATTGACAAAATTACTACTTTTGATACTTAAAAACCGAGGCTAATTTAATATCAAAGTTTTTCTTTTTTTTAAATTCCCGGGAACAAGGCATTTTTTATTTATGAGTAAAATAATTTGGAACTTAGTTGTGCCATTGTTAAATTATTGGATCCAGTTCAGCCTTGTCAAATAAAGTTTGAAAAACTTTTTTTGTTCGATAGCAGAGTTGATCGAGAGGGTTCTTTGCTATGGGGGAGGGGGGTTAAATTTTAAATTTTAATATTAAGCATAGTGTTGTCTAAACTTCTTCAGGACTGGTGTAAAAACGTCAATTTTGATGAATATCGCGATTTTTTTTTTTTTTTTAATTTCAAGTTTCTAAAAATACCCTACTTTTGCTTAAATTCACATTTTTTACGAAGTTACAGCCGTTTTTTTTCGTCAATTAAAATACCCGATATCAATACCGGAAGTGTATGTATTTTAAACTAGCTTTTACCCGTGGCTTCGCTCACATTGATGTTGTTTTTTCCAATCAAGTTAAGTTAATGGTCAACACAGGCAGAGGTCAAATAGTTACCAAAAAATGGTTTGTCCTCAGTTTCGCCGACGTTTCAAATTGCCCCCCCCCCTTTAATATATATCAAAAGTATGATTACAACTGAAAATTAAGGCGGGGGGGGGGATAAATGAAATGTCGGCGAAACTGGACAGACACCCAGAAAATCACACAACATAAATCAGGAAAATGTTCAAGAGTTGCAAAGAAGTTAGCTTGGGGTAATTCTCAAAAATTCCAATTCAAGTGAGGTCAACAATCTATCCTAATATTATAAAGAGAGGGCGGATTTTTGTGTGTTTATATGTTCGAGGTAATCTCTGGAACCACTGCACCTATTTGAAAAATTTCTTCACTATATGAAAAGTGCTTTCGTACTGAGTAACAAAGGCTATATTCGAAAACAATCCGATACATTTTTTTAATTTCAATTTAGGCCCAATTTTCACGTAAATTTCCGATTATTGGCTATTAAAGCGGTGAAAAATTATTGCACATATTAATATTATGTATCGTTGAAAAGATAAGAATTTTCGCCGTTCGAAACAATTTGTTTCAATGCTCTAACGTAATTACGGCGGGAGTCATTTGCGTTTTTAGCTCGAACTCTTTTAGGCTTAGCTGAAATTTAGGCACTACTTTCTTCATTAAATCTATCAATAAAAAGTGAAGAAATTGTCCTACAGTTTTCTTTTCGACACCATTTGAAAAAGTGACATTTTTTACTACAGATCTCTCTCGACCTGTGGTAGAAAAAAATTAGCTTTTATCTTCAAAGGAAAAAAAGTTACAAGCGTTTTTAAATCAATTTCGAAATATGTCATTTTGATTCAAGTTGTCAACCACTTTGTTTTCGCGTTTCCACGGTTACGCTTTTTGAATCCATTGCTTATTTCCTTATTTTGCACTAGTGGTCCCCGCACGGCTTTGTCCATAGTTGAAAGTTAAAAGGTCATTCGGTTCGCCTGTATATTTACAAATAATGGATGACGAATTTCTCGCCAATTGGCTATGTTCTTTCGCTCTCCCAATCCACGTCATGATAATTTCGTAAATTACTCGTCCAGCTTATAATAACTTTGCTCCGGGAATTGTTCTTAAAGTTGAAAAAAAAAACAAAATCGAATTTTCGAAAAATCGCTTCGATGAGCACACCTCTATGCTACAAACTAACTTTGCGTCAAATTTCATGAAAATCGACCGAACGGTCTAGGCGCTTTGCGCGTCATAGATATCCAGACATCCTACATACACCCTCCAGACATCCAGAGAGATTTTTAGCTTTATTATTAGTAAAGATTTAACTTCTCAAACTTAATTTTATTTCATGTTAGAATGGTTCCGCTTTTAAAATCCATCTTTCGCATTTTAATTTTTTAAAAGTATTTTAATATCTGGCGTCATTGCTTAGAAGGGTAATTTTGCATGGTGTTTTTTTTTCTTTTATTTAAGCCTGATTGCTGAATATATGTCACTTGACACAATATTTATTCTTAGGGTAGACCGGGCAAAGCCGGGCAACGCAGCTCTTAAAATATAAAGATTTGAAAGCTACTGTTAATGTGATTTTATACCTTTTTGTTTGTTTGGCGAAACATTTATTATTGCCAAAGAAAAAACATCCGTTTCACTCGCAAAAGGACTGGGTTCCGGTACCGTGGTTACTTGGCGCGTTAGGCGCTGAGCAGTTCAGTTTAGGATTATTGTTTTAAGGCAACCGTTAATGTAATTCATTGTTTTGGCGATTTGATTTGGAAGAGAATAAACTTGATTTGTTATTATCCGAGTGAAATGTACGACACTTTTTTTTTCTGACGACTATTTTTGTATGTTCCACGGGATTTTTTTTTTATCGTTAGACGGATCGATTGTGATAGCATGGTTGCTGGGCAACTTTTGAGATAAACAGAGTTACGGAATTATTTTTACACTAGCTTTCACCCTCGGCTTCGCTCACGTTGATGTAGTTTTTTTCAATTGATTCAAGTTAATGGTCATTACAGGCAGAGGTCAAATATTTACCAAAAAATGGCTTGTCTCTAGTTTCGTCGACATTTCAAATTGCCTGCCCCCTTAAATGTATCAAAAGGTACGACTAAAACTGAAAATCAGGGGGAAGGGTGGCAAATGAAATGTCGGCGAAACTGGGAAGACACTCAAAAAATCACACGAAACAAATCTTGAAAACGTTCAGGAGTTTTAAAGAAGTTAGTTTGAGTAATTCTCAAAAAATCCAATTCGAGTGAGGTCAACTATTCCTAAATAAAGTGAAACAGTTCCCTTATAATCCAATTCTCCGTCAAATACATAACATCCAGCGCTACACCGGCAATCTAAATTATCGTATAATGTATAACTTCTTACCGTAGAAATCGTCCCAAAAAAGGGTCAGCAATCACTACAAATCCTGATTCTAATAATGTCTCTTTAGGGTCATAACATCACACCTTTAAAATCCCCACTAGAAGGAAATCAACTGTTTCTATATAACGTAACCGATCCTGATTACAATACGAAAAAGTTCAGAGTAAAAAACCATTAAAATCAGAGTAAGTACAACAGTTTTTTTTTTTAAAGTTCCCATTTAAATGAGTATAATAGTACAAAAAACTTCTCATTTCGCAAAGAGAAAAATTCCCAAAAGTCTCTATCAGAATGGTCTCTATCAGCGTTTTCAAGCAACATTTCCATCTAATTTTCTCAGTTATGATTATTTCCGAAAATTTTCATCAGTACAAGTCTCATAAGATAAAAACAAAATAAAAAAGCAAAAACAAAAACAGAAGAAGAAAAAAAGAACAATATTCTCCATTGTCGCCATTAAAATAGGGACATTAATTCCCCAAAATCTTAATTAGCATCATTAACCCTTAAAAATTCACACACAAAAAAGAAAATAAAGTTTCATACAGGTTTTAAATAATTCGCCAATGCTCTAAAGTAGTCACCTGGTAAGACTGGAGATAAAAAATGGATTTGGTGGATTAATTTACATTTAAACCTTTAAAATCCCCATCAGAAGGAAATCGACTGTTTCTAAATAACGTAAACGGTCCTTATTAAAATACCGAAAATTTCAGATTAAAAATACCATTAAAATCAGAGTAGGCACAAAACTTTTCTAAGTTACCATTTTAATAAGACAAAAGAACAAAAAACTTTTCATTTAGGAAAGAGAAACATTCCCTAAAGTCTCTATTAGAATGGTGATATCAGCGTTTTCAAAAAGTATTTCCCTCTGAAGATGTTCGTCATGATTAGTTCCAAAAATCTTCACCAGTACAGGTCCGATAGCATAAAAAACAAATAAAAGAAAAAAAAAGAAATAACAATATTCTCTATTGGCGCCATTAAAGTAGGGACATTAATTCCACAAAATCCTAATTAGCATCTTTAATCCTTAAAAACACATCCAAACTAGTATGTTGTGGCCATCACGAAACTTTCTTCTATATTTTTCCTTTTTTTGATACCTCCCCATGCTTGACGAGGAAGCAATATTCCCAACAAAAGCAAAATTACACATGCAAAAACTTAACGACCATCCCAATGTTTGAATTTTTGTAAAAACAAAACAAAGAGCGAAAATTGAAATTTACTTTAAAAGCCTTATTTGAATTAATTACAAATATTTTATTTATTAACAAACATAAGATGGCAACAGTCAAAAATTTTGAATCATTGAGATAATATTTCCGATCATTTCCATACAATTAAAATCACGAGAAATACGCAGAAGACAATCTATTACGATTTATCTTTCTTATTGTTGCATTAATAAAACTATTTTTATTCGCAAAAAAAAAGAAAAAAAAAAAATCAACACCTCTTGGAGCGATTGGAGTCAAAATTGAACCAAAGCCTGTTTACGTATGGATTCACATTTATTCCAAATTTCAACCAGAACGTAGCATTACTTCTTGAGATAGGGCACTCACAGTGGAAAAAAAGAACGGGCGATTGCGCTACCCCCTTTTTAGCTGTTGACACCAAAATAAAATCAGCTCTTATACCCACTAAGGGCTACTTGTCAAAAAAATTTTGTTTGATTCCGTTCGTTATTTCTTGAGATACAGCAGTCACAATTGACGACAAAAAACGTTCTATAACTCAACCCCCGTTTGAGCTATTGACACCAAAATTGAATCAGCACCTGCTCCTGTTAAATGCAATATATGGACCAAATTTTGTTTGATTCCGCCAGTTACTTCCTGAGGAATAGCAAGCACGCGTAACTCAAAAAACGTCCCATTGCTCCACCCCCCTTGGATGAATTCGCGCCAAAAACCAATGGGCACAAGTTCACATAGGGTACACATATGTGTACCAAATTTCGTTCAATTTCATGCGGTAGTTTTTGCTGTAGAGCGGCCACAAAAAACTGGTCACACACAGACGTGACACACATACACACACACACATACACACACACACACACAGACATTTTCCAAAAATAGTCGAAATGGACTCAGCACACCTCAAAATGTTCGAATCCTTCGAAATTCGAAATTTTCCACGAATCCAATACTTTCTTCTATATATTAGACATAGAAGAAAGTGAAAAGAAGATTAAAAGTTTCATAAAAATTTAAAATAATTCAAAAAATTCGCCAATGCGCTGATGAGACTGGAGATTAAAAAAAATGATTTGATGGACTAATTTACATTTTATTAGTAGTTTTAATGTTATTTGAGCGTGTTATTTCACTAATTTGGAAGATTAATTTCAACTTTAATACCTTATACATAATATTTAATGATCTTTTTACCAAAATTAATTTGGCGAAATTTTTACATTTTAATGCGACTTTTGTAATGGCTGTATCGCCAAGATTTTTTAACACTCGTCCCAACTGCGTTATCATAACTCTGCCTATCGAATAAATTTTTTTATATGTCATTTTATTTAATTTCATTTTCTACTTTTCTAATTAAAAGCAACGTAAAAATGTAAAATAATAAAACCAAATCCATTATTTATCGCCAAAAGACCACAGTACCATACATTCGCCAAAGACTTGCCAAATTTATAAAACTGCTTAAAATGTTTGCTTGATCTGTATTCATAAAATGATTCTTTATATTGCTATTGAAGGACAAACTTTTAAAATATGTAGCCCCGTAATCACTTATTGCGATTTAAAATGTTACCAAATTTGTGGTATCGTTTTGGGATACCTTGGATAAGGCTCCCCCTCCCTACTTTGTAAAACTGCGCGTTACTAATTTTCATCGAAGAGATAGTGTCACCAAATACTGAGATACTTCTGGTGACCATTAAATGATGCTAAACGAAATGTTTCCAAAATAAGTAGTAAAATTTGGCAATCGTTTGCTTTTGTGCGCAAATTTGATCTGTTTATGGATTTGCCTAATTCAGTTGGCGGATTGTTTTACATGTTAAAAAATGTTTTAAAGAAAGAAATATTAAAGAAATGGCGATGTTTTGGTTACATGGTGAACGCCGAGAAACAGTATTGCGGAGTCTTTAGCTTCAAAAATAGCGACAATCGAAAAAATTGCCAAATGCCTTAGCTATTGAAATTATTCCGCAAACAAAGTTTGGCGAGATTCCTGCTGGTCGATCAAACACACAGTCAACACAAATAAATTACAAAATAAATAAATAAATAAACATAAATAACCTCAAAGCTGCGTTAAACTGGAAAATAATCGGCTAAATCCATGCATTATTTGCCAATCTTGTAAAAAAATCTTTAAGATTTAACTTGAGAAAAGCCTTGAACATTCAGACGAAAAGCAAAAATAGTCAACAATACAACAATTGTCGCTATAAACAAGGAGTTGAGATGATACACTAAATACTGTATTGAGTTGAGGAAAGCCTTCGAACATGGAACTAAAAAGCTCATAACTCGTTTTTTATTGTGCTTAGAAATTTCGAACAGGTGAAATCTTCAGCAGAAAAATCAGAGCTTTCGATGGACATATAATGTTAATATGTGCAAATATTTTTTCTCTCCCATATTAGAAAATTGATACGAAAATTGTGTTTTATCACTCTCCTAAGGGGGTTTTGCCCCCCATAACGGAATGAAACTACCCTATGTGTTATTCTGATGCATAAGCTATATTATTGTAAAGTTTGATCAGAATCCATTCAGTAGTTTTTGCGGGAAAGAGTAACAAATATTCATCCATACAAACTTTCAGATATATAATAGTAGTAAGATTTGCTTTTTTTTTCATGGTATTTTAATAAATTTAGTTAAAAATGATTAAGGTAAACCTCGTTAATAATTTTTAAAATTTAATTAATGATTGGTTCTTCAAAAGTCCTAATGCATCGGGTGAGGAATCCAACAAAAATACCTTGCATTGCTGTGTCACTTAATTTTCCTCGCTTAGCTTTTTCATACACTACAAAGTCGCCCGTCAAGGTATGACGGCTGAAAATTGCTTCTACATTTGAACAAAGCCATTGCCTGTTTAGCGGTATTTTGATAGTTGAAATTGTAACCCTAACTCCAGTGGATTAACCCTAAACTCCAGTAGGTACCGTTTGCTGTTGACCATTCTTTCGTTCCTTCATTCCCTTGAAATGACACAGTCTTACCAGTAAAACAGTCAAGTTACCGGATCGAGTTCAGCCATGTCACGATAAAGCCTTTCCCTGCATATTAAACTGTACCAAATCATATTATCGAATGATCATGCCATGTCGCGAGTTTCATTGTTGAAACGCGCGCGCTACTCGATCATCGGCTATTATATATATGAGGATGCATGCTCTTTACATCCAAATACTTTTATATTGAGCAGATCGGATTTAATATTTTTTCGAAGTTCATATTGAGTTTTTTCTTTAGCTTTTGAGGAGCCGATTTTGAAGGTGCGACTTATGTGGCTGTGTTTACCGCTTCACCCCAAAATTTCTGAGGTCAATTTGTTTGAGACCAGTAGCGTATCAAGGGGTTGGCAGGAGTGTCTTATCCAAGGGGGCGGCATTTCGACTGCTATTTTTATTTATTTTTTGATTTTTTTTAAAAAAAATTGACCGAGTAAATGTAAAAAATACTTTTATAAATAATTTAATAAAAATTAATCTGAGTTCTGAAATTTGAATTCAAGTTATGTTTTTCGCAATCACGAGTTTCGGCAGGATCCTACTCATTGGAGTTCTTGTTTCTCGAAAGGCCTTTTGTCCGCTCAAGCCTGTACCTCCTCCTGAGCGGTTACCTATGTATAGTGGTGTGTGTGTGTGTGCAGGCGCGCATGTGTAGGGTAGACTTGTGTGTATGCGTAGACCTGTGTGTATGTACAAAGGCGTGAGTGTATTTGTGATACTCACGCCTACGTGCATACACACAGGTCTACGCACACACACAAGCCAACACATGCATGCACGCGCACCTACACACACACACACACACAACTATACACATGTAACCGCTTAGGAGGAGAGGCAAACTTGGGGGCACAGGAGCAGTTTCTAGAAACAATAACTCCAATGAGTAGGGCCTTGTAACTTGTGATTGCGAAATACATAATGTGAATTTTGACATTGTGAATTCAAATTATTTTTTTTTTCTGAGCAATCGCGATCGAATTCTTCAGTTATGTTACAAAAGTCAACCCCTTTTATATAAACTTCAATCATACCTATTGGTGTTTCTTTTTCAGAAAACTCACATAAAAGTTCTTTCAAATGAAAATCCCCACTCTTTTGAATGAAATTTCAGTGAGCTGTTTATTCTTTTTTTTTTTTTTTTTCAGCTTGCAAAACTTACTCTACAGAAATACTGTAGTTCACACCACATAACTGGTGATATTGAGGAAAATCGCCTTCCAAAGGGTCAGTTTTGTACTTTCCAGTTAAAACATAACTATCGGAGAAGAATATCAGTCGATGAATTATTTTTCTGATTGTTTTTGTGGTATTTTCAAATAAACAAAACGTTTCCGAAGCCAGTTTCCCAAATTTCATTTTCTGTCCTGCCTTGAATCGTATCCCTTTTCCATTCACTGACCCATTTTATACCGTTTTACAAAAAAAAAAAGGAAAAATTAATTTGAATTTTGTCATAATGAACTCAAATTATGTTTTTCGCAATCACGAGTGTGTGTGTATGTAGGCGTGTGTGTGTTTGTGTGTAGGGGTATGTGTATGTGTGTGTATATGTGTAGGTGTCTGTATGCATGCATGTGTGTGTGTAGTTGTGTATATATGCGCGTGTGTGAAGGATATGGATGCAACCTGAAGACGGATTTCGCTATAGGAGCAGCATCGTGAGGAGCCGGTCGACGGTGACGCTGTAGAGTGCTGGCGGGAAAATAAAATGATAGCACATCAAAACAGTCAAATGAAAGCAATAAGCAATCGTGATTGCTCAAAAAAAAATCGATGTCTCATCTGAAGTAAGCTTAAAAAGTTTCTATTGTCATCCAATAGTTCATGACCTTTGCGACGATTTTTCACATTCATATTGCTCCACCATTTGTTAATTACTTGGATGATCTCTGTCGTTCCTTTATATGCAGAGTCATTTTACCTTTTGAAAGCATGGGCCTTTGTGACGTCAAAAACTTTTAAACATAAACGTACATTTTTACACTCAACATTGCTTGGGTGTAATGATATTGCCGTCAACTTTTGGAGCACGCTTAAATCACAGATTTCGACTCTTCTCTCTCTAGTTGATGAACTAAGGGAGAATAATTAACCCCGCTAGGTACGCACATGAATATCAATATCCCGGGACTTAATTCTGTATTCGTAACCCAGGAGAAAAAATGATTTCAAATAAAATTTCACACCTCGAAATGTCGAAACACATGGGATGAGTAATCAACACAACGCTTAAAGCTGACCCAAAGAGTGAAGAAACAATTTTTCCCCCCATGTCTTAGATCAGGGGTCGAATGGCGGCGGTGACACTTGTTCCAGGCCCACTTAAAGAGAAAAATCGCGGAGGCCCCGCGTGGGGTCCGTTTGTAGTTTTGTATCATTCGTGTAGATGGCAGCACTACCAAATTACTTTCTTTCCTGTGATATGCAACTCCCATTCTTTTTTCTTATTTTTAAGTTTCATTTCCTGTCAAAACCTTCTAAATGTGCTTGGTTAGATAGATAATTTTTACTGCGTAGCAACTGCGTAAAGATGGACAATAACTTCAAAATGTTTCTAAAATCGCTTTTGCCCCCAACAGCGGAATCCACTTCAAAACTATTTTAAAGCTTGAGCTTTTAAACATAGATGGCAGCACTACGAAACAGCTCCTCTGTTGGTTATGAGCCACAAATATGGGGTTTTTGTGTTACTGATAGGGCGAGATCCCAGTAGACTTGACCTACTCTCATCGAGTTTCCGAAAATTGTTATTATAATTGAAGAGTAAAAAGAAATAAAACGCTCAACTTTTGTCGGATATCTTTTCATCCATAAACTCAATTCTTTTGCATTGAAAAAGGCGTTCCTTGTAACGCAGAAACACGTGTATGCCGTACTGCAGTAATCTGCCACTTTTATGCAATAGAACGTTATTTTTAATTTTAGTAACTGCACAGTTTCAACATTCTTCAAACACGCACACGAACAAGCATTCTTAATGCTAAGAAATTGAAAATGTTTGCTTTTGTGTTCGTTGGACATGCTTTTTCATCCTTAAGCTCATTTATTTTGCAATGAAAAGAAGATCCTTTCAACCCCGAAACACATGTCTGTAGTTGTAAGTTTGCACTTTAGCGTTTTATAACTATTTTTCACTCTTAATGTTAGTATTTAGTTGATTGAATCAAATGAATTTTAAAATTTTGATAAACATTTTCTACAGCAGCAGTTTAACACGAAATATCTCCAAATAGAATAAAAGTAAAATCTGGCGATTAGCACCTCCCAGTGATGGGCATAATCGAGTTCTCACAATCGAATCTCTCGATTATTCAAGATCACTCGAGAACTCAATTACCACGAGTTGTCGATTATCGTATCTCGAGTTCACGATTATCACTTCTCGAAATCTCGATTATCAGTTTCAAGTTCTCGAGCGATCAACTGCTCGAGTTCTCGCTTTGAACTTCTCGAGACGTTGAGTTCTCGAGATGTCAATCACTCGAGTAGTGTGTTTCTCGATCGAATCAAATGAACCTCTCAAAATAGTTGACTTCTGACGGGGGCGCCCACCTACGGGGTAGGGTCATGGCGCAGACTGCGCCATTGACATTTTTAGGATTTGGGTGTTCTAAGGGGTATTTTTCTTATTTTTGCGGGGCTCTGTGATATTGAGAGGGTGCGACCTTGACCTCAGGGGGGGGGGGGCACCCCTGCTTCTGAAGTGATTCAGTTGCAGGGGCAGATCCGTCACTTAGGGGGTCAGAGGCTTTGAAAATTTAATGGTTTTTCTTATGAGTGGGCATGGTTTTTGTTGTCTTCCGAAAAGATATGCATTGAGATCCTTTGACCTTCCCCTAGAAAAATTTGGAGTGATGGGCTGCGTTGAGATGGCCACAGGGGAGGTGGGTCATAGTGCAGACTGCGCCATTGAAAGTCTTAATGGACGTTAATTTTTTTAAGGAGTATCCTTCTTAAGGATGGGGGGGGGGGAGAGAGAGTGAGTCCCTAATTTTAAAAGGTGTTCCAGCACACCTGAGGAATAAATACCCTTGCAAACTAAATGGTGTTATGATAAAATAATTGTCTCTCGAATGTTTCATTCGTATAGAGTTATAATTGAATTTATGATGTCGAATGCTTGATTATCAAATGATTCTTTGGATACTTTGGTAGTCTAATGATATGTTTTGAGCGAAAGGTGTTAATGACTGAACACATGAAGGGTCTGTGGGAGACATGTGTTGTGTGTCCCGGCGGTGGACAGAAAGGTTGTGGGCGCTACTAAGGTTCTAACTTGAGAGGTATTAAAGTTAAAAAATTATTTCAGGTAAAAAGGGGGAATAATTAAAAGCAGAGGGGACGTCTTCTCCATTACATCCACCTTCGACTATACCATTGGGTAATGATACAAGTGTAACAGGCAATTACAAACGTTTTAGAGCCCAAGTATACAAATTACTGCAGACACGTGTTTCGGGTTTTAAGGGAACCTTTTTTCAACGCAAAATAGTGAGATTGTGGATTAGTGATCATTCATTAATTACGTAAGGGTGCCGAGGGCAAGGGATGGTGAGAAATGTCTACATACTTTGGGAGGGAGGTGTCAACCCGTTTCTACGCAATATTCCAAGTCGATGTTTTACATTTGAAATCGCGCGGTAAAATGGTTTGACAGGATTTAATATTTCATTTGCGTCTGGAAAATAAAAAACGTATTAGGATGAGCGTTTTTTTAATTTGTTTTACAAAGAATGAAGAATGTAAAATATAATAAATCAATCGCACTATGTATGGCATGTTTCATTTTTAATTAGTATCGCATCATATACAAAAAATATCGAAAAAACATTCAGTCTAGATTCCAACATTTTCGTAAGTATTTCATTACACAAAAAGGCTTAATTTAATAATAGTAAATTTAATTTCGATTCCAGTGATGTTAGATTCGTTATTTTATTATTTTGAAAGCCGAAATGAAATCTTTTGTTCGAATAGGGAAGGAAATTGAAAAATCTTACGTACCCTTACATGGGGGGGGGGTCAAAAACTGCCAAAATCATCCTTACGTAACTAGTGAATTGCCCCTTACATGAAAAAGCTTACTACTTTGTAGCAAGTTACCGCCCAAAGTCAGGGCTAAAGCAGAAATACATAAAATGCGCGGCAGGCTCAGTTATTCCAGCCGAAGACCGCAGTTTCGTGCTTTTTAGCATTCATCAGCCCGGAATAGGAAGCAACTGAGCTAGAGGCGGAAAATCTCTTAAGGGAAGGGTTCCTTAACACTCCAAAACACGTTTCTGCAGTACTCTGCATCATGGGCGCCCATATGCAAAGTTGCAAGGGGGGGGGGGCTCAAATATTTCCAACTTGGTTTAGCAGAATATTTTCCCCGTGGAAACTGATTTCAGGACAGATTAGTCATTAAATTTTGACATTTTTGATAACTTATTCATTAATGGCTGGAGAAGAAATGTTTTTACATTTTTACAAAGAAAAAAGTATTAAAAGCAAGGAAAATCTAATTTCAAAGGGGTCTCGAGCCCCCCCCCCCCCCCTTGCCCCTGTATGGGCGCTCTTGCTCTGCATATTTAAGCTACAAACGGTTTGTTATTACCTGTTACTTCTCGGCACAAAAGAATTTATTTACTTCTTAATGAAACACATAAGTGGTTTACTTGTCGTGTAATTCATTCGTATAGGTCCGAATAAGAGGGAAGGGGGGGGGGGAGTGCGGGGTTGTAATTTTTGGGGATTTTCTCTCTTTTGGGGGTATTGCTTTTGAGAAGAGCTTCATAGATGGTACACATTTGCTCTTAGGATCGATAGATTTGAAATGATTTTTAAATCGAATGATTGCTTTTTGCTTGCTTTATTCGAATGGGGTTTAGTTGAAATTTTGGCGTCGAATTTCCTATAGTTGAGACATTCCTTCATAATCGAACGATATTCTTCGAACGTAAATTGTTAATTATCATATGAGCGGATTTGTGGAGGGGAATGTGTTGCGTGAGTGGCAGATACAATGGGAGGGTCATGGGGTTCATGACCCCCCCCCCCCCTAAACCGTGGACAACAGTATCCGTACACATTGTGTTCAAAAATTTATGCATAAAATGTAAACGATGACAGTATCTTTTCAATTCATTTATTATTTTTCAAAGTTAATGTTTGAACTACTACTTCGTTCCATTGTTTATTAATTTTATTTTTAAAGTTTATCCTCAATTAGGTGCCTTATTCCCCACCAATTTGATGCTTTTTTGACCCCCCCAAACAGTTTCAGATATTTTTCGTATCTAAAACGGGAATTTTGTTCATGGGGGGGGGGGGGGGCTTTCTTCAACATGACCCCCACACCCTAAAATGGTTTTATGTAACCACCCCTGGAGTGATCCGGTGGTAAAATCTTGAAACAAAGGTTAGAGAAACGCTTTCCATACTGTTTTGAACTTGCTAGTTATCAAGATTAAATATGTAAAATTTTTATTAAAAAGTGAGGGAAAATGATAATATGGGCGGATCTTTGGGCGACACTAGCAGGTTGAAACTTGAGAGTTGTTAAAATTTAAAATATATTGAACCGGTATGGTACAAACCGTGTAATTGAATATTTAAGGTGGTTTTAGCTCTTTTTCGGATTATCGATTCTTAGGGGAGGTGGAGGGGGGATTGTAATAAGAGGCGCGCTATATTGCTCACAGGAATGGATGGACACCCATTTCATTCTGTAAGGTTTTAGAATCAAATAATTGCTTCCAGAGTGCTTTTTTCGAATGGGGTTACGCATGGGAAATGGGGAGAGCACACTTCGTTGAGTAAACGGTTAAAACTATTGTTAACGCTGTGACAATCATATTAAAACGTTTATGAAACGTTTAAACGTATGTGTTAAAATGCAGTCACAGTGATGCCCGTTCCCCCTCTCCCCCATGGCAATGACACTCATCCCTCAAATGCGACGGAGAGCCCCCGGAGCGAGAGCCCCTAAAATAAGACTACAACCCTCCTAAGTGACCCTCTTCTCTTCAAAACTTCAATGGCGCGGTCTGCGCCATGCCCCCCCCCCCCACCGCCATCTCTTTCTCGTGGGGACCTCGAATAATATATTGCTTGTTGTCAAATGTTCAAACATCTTTCTTGCGTCTCAAATGATTTGCAAACCAAATACATAATCTGCTTTTCAGAGAAACTTAGTAATCAATTTAAACCTTTTTTGAGGACCAGCGCACGGAAAATGAAGCGAAGCGAGCGTCACGAGTCTAAGCATTTTCAACGGTTTTTGCCTCAACACTTAAGAAAAAAAAAAGAAAAAAATCTCATAAAATGAGCATAACAAAAAAAAAAAAAGCTGCATAAAATGTAATTTTTATTAAAAATTGGGCCAAAGAGTGTAAGCTGAAATTAATCCACAAGATAAACTTCAATATTTCCTTTTAATGCACTCGGAAACATTTCTACTTCACTCCCTACATTTTTACTGTTATTACATCTTTCCCAAGTCAGCGGATGAAAAATAAAAATAAAAAAGAGTGAATCAAAAAAGAAAAAAAAAATCATGAACCCCAATGCACTTCAAGCTACACTTGTACACTTTTAATGGGCCAGGAATCCCAATCCTCTGGAAAACACAGCCAGAAATATTTTCCTTTCCCTCCTCATGTATTAGTCAGCTAAATATAATTCCACTACTCTCAACAAGAACACAAAAAAAAAAAAGCAAAGCAATTAACTAAAATAAATGAGTCCTTTTGCGCAGAGCAACTACTCTACTTGTTTACATTATTAACTTCGTGTTTGAGCGTTCATTAGTTTAAATGTGAGAAAAAAAAAGTGAAGAAGAAAGAACAGCCTCTTTTCTTTCTAAAGTTGTACCTTTGTAACATAAAAATTTTAATCTTTTTATACTGTTTCAAGATTTTTCATTTAACACACTAAAATAAAAATAAATAGACAATGAAATAAAGTATACGATGAAAACAAAATAGTTATTAAAACAAAAAACTTATTACAAACGGAATGGTCTTGCCACA
Source organism: Uloborus diversus (assembly GCF_026930045.1). Taxonomy (NCBI): domain Eukaryota; kingdom Metazoa; phylum Arthropoda; class Arachnida; order Araneae; family Uloboridae; genus Uloborus; species Uloborus diversus. The sequence goes on from NC_072731.1 coordinate 255,994,394, forward strand.
GATTGAAGATACAGAGAAAAAAAGGAGGTGTTTAGGAGACGGGAATCAAATCAGTAAACGCTTATGTAGTGTTCCTTCTCCAAAATAAATAAATAAATAAATAAATAAATAAAAAAAATTAAAAAGCCTCAGGCTTTCCTTAATTAGTCTTAACATCCAGAGGCGGTGATTGCTGGGACTTAAGGGGGGGGGGGGAGAGAACCGCAACTAAAATCCATAGGACTTTTAGCGGCACCAAAAATAAATAAACAGAGAAAAAAAATAACACAGAGAGAGGGAAGGACAGAAAAGTACACAATTTTGCTAGGGCTGGTTTTGAGAGCATGAGAATGGTAATTGGGCGATTCTCGAAAAAAAGTCCCGTGCATAACGCTATGTTTTTTATTTTTTCCAGCTAACCAAAGCCTTCAAAAAAAAAAAAAAAATAACGCTGTTGGGGAATAATACTAGTGATGTGCCGGATCGTTAAAAAAGTAGATCCCTGGATACGGATACGGATCTCAAAATGTTTTTGCCCAATTCAACTATCCAAGTGTAAAATTCATTACGGAAGGTATTCCCGTCACTATAATAACACTGTTTCTTCAAAAAATGTCATCTTCGGCGAAAATATAATAAAGACTATGATTTACTCTTTGAAGAAATCTCCGTTAAAATTGATGGAGAGTTGGAAGGAACGGGTCAACGCAGCATTAATGCTTGAATAGAATGTGAAAAATTATTTCTATCTTGCTCGGTAGATGTAGGATACAGGAGGAAGAATGTAAAGCTGCTACTGGATAGGCTAGAAATAATTTTTCGTATTTTATTTCAGCATAAATACAGCGCTGACCCATTCCACCCAAATTACTCCGACGGACGAAATAACAGAGTCGGGAACATCATTACAAACATTAAATAGAGACTTTTGTCTCACTTTTTTCGAAAGATGCCGGGAAAAACCGAAATAAAGAAAAACAGAAACCCATATCAATAACAAAACTAATATTAAACTAAAAATTAAAAAAAAAATTTCTCAGAGGGTCGTTGGCTTCTGAAATGATAGGGTCTGGGGGGGGGGGAATGGTTAATGGGGTAAAGTGGTCATACTTCAGATATATGGCTATAGCTTGCAAATAAATGCTCGAATGAATGTGAAAATTTTATTTTAGAGTAGGGCAGCCAGAAACTACATTTTGAATACAAAATTTTACAACTAACAAACTTTTATTTGGTAACAAAAAATATTTTGCGTGAATATGAAAACTTTTTAAATCTAAACACCTATTTTAACTTCCGTGGGAAATTTTGTTTGTTAGAACTAGGAACAGATTGACTGCTCAGGAAGCTTCCTACATGTCTCAAGAACTCTTACTCATTAGCAGTAAGCTGAATCTATTTTAGAAAATTTTTTAGAACAATTTCAGTAAGATGGGGTAAAGTGGTCATAATATTAGGCTTAACGAATATTGTTCTTCTAATGTCACTTAATCTTTACGTTTAAGGAAAATACAAATTAAATATTAATTTTACTTCATATGTATTGTTTTTACAGTAAACGGGGTTAAATATACGAGTATATGCTTATATATACGCATATATGCTCGTGTTCACATAAATGCGCCAATAAATACGTATATGATAATCTGCAAGTATTTTTTATCCTTACAGCTATACATTCTACTATACACGTATATGCTCGCATATACTCGTATATATAAGAACACTTATATACTCAGGTAGACACGTATATATGCGTACGTACTCGAGTAAACACTTACATACAAGCATAAGAAAAACAAGTATACAGGGTGAGTTTAAACTCTTGAGCAAATTATTAAAAGGTATTAGAGTCGGGGATAAGAATCAAGGATCACATAAGGAACATATGGTCACAAACATAATGTTGACGCGCTACATGCACGCAAAGCCAGAAACTGATGGAGGCAAAAAGAAGTCACAAATTTATTACACAAAGTCAATTTTACACATCATTTAGGTCTTAAGAAAGTTTTAATGCGATTGATGAAATTTGCGGCCTGCAGCTGTAATACAAATGTGTCGCATTCACAGATCACTCTCTGTTGCAATAACGAGACTTTTGAAAAACTTTTATCAGTTGCTGCGGCTTTGTTGCGGATGCGTGTATTAGAGCTAATACAGGCCGTAACTTTTAACAACTTCTCTAAATATTTCTTAAAAACTAAAATGTTAGGTAAAATCATCTTTGTGCAACAAATGTGTGCCCTGCTTTGTATCCATCAGTTTCGGGCTTTGTGTGCATGTAGCGCGTCAGTGATCATAATCTTAATTGTGTCTTATCCTACCTCTTACAGCCTTTTGATTTTTGCCCAAGAGCTTGGATTCACTCTGTAGGCCGACATGTATATAAGCGTATATTCTCATGTATACATACATGTACTGGAGTATAAACGTATACATTGCGTATATACTACTGCTTCTCCATTACATATACGTGAGTAGACACGTACCCCCCCCACCCCCAAAGACGCACCCTGGATGTATCCACGAATTAGCTCGTGTATACCTATATATGTATGTATGTGCACTTATATATGCGTACGTCTACTATACACACATGTACTCAAGTATGCATGTATTTTCTCGAGAACAAGTGCATAAGCGCATATGATGTTCGTTTACACGCGTATATACTCGTACATACACGTGACACGTATATACAAGTTACGCGTATATACATGTAACACGTATGTACTCATGCAGACACGTATACACGCCTGTAGGTAATCACGTATACATGCTTATATATTAGTATATATGCTTATATACTCGTATATACTTGAGTAGGCACTTGTATGCATGTATCTGATGTGTACATGTATCTACTCATATATGAACGTGTTTACTCGTGTATAACATACAACACGTATATATTCACGAGTACACGCATGTACTCGTGAATATACTTGCAACTTTAAAAATAGCCGAAATATACAAGTATTAGGGTTATTTATAATGGTTTTGCATCTATTTTTAACTATGACCACTTTACCCCATGCTATGACCACTTTCCCCCACCCCATGGGGTAAAGTGCTCATAAAAACATAGGGAAAAGAAAGTGCTATAAAACTACTAAAATCAATATTTTTCATCCTAAAATTCAATGTACCGTGCTCTTTAATAATGCAATGTAAAATAACAACAAAAAAAGTCGAAGTGTTTAAAGAATTTGTTGTATTTATTATCCAACTAAGCTGAAAACCTGCGATTTTATGACCACTTTACCCCACCAGACCCTGCCTTATAATTTAAATAGGGAATGAAACCTAATTTAAACGGAATTCACGAGTTTTTTATTCAAATATTTAAAATTTTTAGATAGAAAAGATCCGTTTAACATCCGCCAAAAAATTAACATATACAGATCCTTATTTTTCCTCGGATATCCGGAACATCACTAAATAATACATGCTTTAATATAAAGTAAAACCTGTAAAGTTGACCACCTTTGTAAGTTGACCACCTGTCTATGTTGATCACTTTTGTCAGGAACGGAATTAGTCCTATCTTATATAATGAAGGAAAACCTCTGTAACTTGACCACCTCTCTATCTTGACCACCTGTGTATCTTGACCACTAATGAACACCAAGTTTGGTTTGGAGTATTGTAAAAAACCCTTTGTAAGTTGACCACTTGGTTTATTTTTTTTTAATTTTATTTAGCAAATTATTTTTTTATTATTATTATTTTTATATCTTTCCAAGAATATTTTTGATGCCAGACCAGCATTTTACCAACTAAATGAAACAGCAGCATAACTAAAATTCCTTTTGAGTTTAACCACATGGGAAAACTACTAAGAATCCTTTTATTCTCCAAACTTGTTTTTCTTTTATTGTTAAGCGAAAATTTTGTAATTTTTGATTAGCTATAAATTTTTAGGAACTATTAATATAAGATGAGTAACTTTTCATAAACGATACGATTTTTTTTTTTTTTTTTTTTTTAATCAATTAACTGAAATTTTAAATTTGCATGACACATTATACGTAATTCCGGGAAAATAATCTCTAAAAATATTTGAATAATATCTTAAATTATTGTTTCAAAGTAATGCTAAACAATGAAAGTGAGTTGAACAGAAAGAGTAGGTGTCAATTAGTCAAAAAATGAATACATGGTGCAAGAATTCAAAAAAAAAAAAAAAAAAAAAACATTACCCCCTTTATAAGTTGACCACCTGTCTAAGTTGACCACCAAAGTATTGCACCGCAAGTGGTCAACTTACGCAGGTTTCACTGTACTATCAAAGCATAACAGTTAATCCCAAATTTAATTAATAGTTACTTCAATAAAATAAAAACTTAACGTTACGCACAGGACGTTTTTTCGAGAATTGGCCAATTGATGCAAATCTAGAGCCTATTTACTTACGTTTTTATAAGGATTTAAATGAACCTTTTACACAGTAAATTTCCCCGAAGAAAGAAAGACATGAATTATACTTAGATTATTTACCCCGACGTACTTTGAGATGTCGCAAACGCTTGCAACAATTTCATTAAACAAGTATGACTTAATTAAAATGTCAGTAATCCAACGTTATTAAGCACAAAACTTGCAATTGATTGCAGACACGTGTTTCGGTGTTACAAGGAACACCTTTTTCAATGCAAAGAAGTGTGAGCTTTTGGATGAAAAGTCATCCGAGAAAAGCAACACGTTGTTTTTAAGTAAAGGGTCATTCCATACAGATTCAACGGATGAGTGAGCTCGACCATTTTTATTTTTTTTTAAACTCATATCCCAAGAAGATGCATATGAATGATGTTTAAAACCACTTTTTTTTTCCCTCGAACCTTAATCCTTGATTTTTTAGAGGTCATCAAAAGTCATTTTCGTAGTCAAAAATGGGACTTTTAGACCTTTGCATTTTGGCCCAAATCTAATTGAATAACAATCATGGCAGAACATTTTACATTTTGATGTTAAAGTACATAAGATAGTAGTCTCACACATTGAGTTATGTAGCTGTAACTTAATAATTAAAATAATGGCAGCAGGTCAAAGTTCAAGTTCAAATGTAAAATTTTTACTCATTTCAAAGGGTCATAACTCGCTTAGGGGATAAAAACACAAAGTGAAATATGGAAACAACTAATCACTGGAGTCACACTAATGAGAAAATATAGCTGTAATTGTGTGTTTGTTTACCGTTTACTAATTATAGCCCCTCAAAGATCAGAAAATTGAGAAAAATGACATTTTTAGACCCTGTAAACCGAAAGGGGATGGAATTAAAAATAAAAATTTTTTGCCAATTAAAATTCAATTCAAGTACTGTACATGTTCTATGTATTGTGTGTTTTGTGTATTTGGTTTGTAAAAAAGATATAGGTCTTTGAAATTGAGCCCTTTTACTAGTTAATTCACACTTTTTTTTTCTGCTTTAGTCTGTGAAAACTTCATTGCATCTTCTTAAATTACATATATTGTCCTCTAAATAATATCTTATACTGAAAAAACATATTGTAAGTGTAAAAATAATTAATTTAATTTGATAACTTAGAAATATTTGGACATGAATGAGTAGTTCAGATTTGATTGACAGCTTAAGTAGTTAACTTATAAACTAGACTGATAATCTACACACACAAAGTTTCAGTACATACAAACATACGCTCTGTATATTAACATATCCAAATTGCCTTAAACATATGCAAAAACATTATATATACAAAATTTAAATTTCAAAAAGTGCATTTTTTGTTTTTTGTTTCAATGTAGTTTTGAAAGAATGAACTCATCTAGTAGTCCTATAGTCGTGATGGTGACTCAAGTATCTGACGTTTTGGAATGCATTACCAATGCACATTCATAATTTGATGCTTTGAAACTGAACCAGGACCAAGACAATGACAGGGGTTCTAAATTTAGTGAGCAACACAAGCTTTGTAATAACCTTTTTGACAATAATGGGCATCTTCTTTTGATAGTCTTTTTAGTAACACACAATTCTTCATACCTATTGCTAGGGGACAATAATATTACTGTGATAATATTTAAATGGGGTGTCATAAAGCAGTGATTAGATGTGGTACAGGGAAGTTTATTTGCATAGTCAAATTTTTCTTGCAGCATATTTTCAGCTAGTTTAATATACGGAGTGATCACAATAATACATACAATGTTTAGTAGCAAAAATGCAGAAGGTATACATTTCTGCAGGAATTAAAATGTGACTTCTAGTAATTCTCCTTGCAAGCTAGTCTTAGTAGCATCAATTATTTTTACGGTTCCTCCTGTTCCCTTACATTGTCCATTACCATGTGATATTGCATAGAAATGCCATTCAGCTCTCAAGTTGACATCCGTTTCGTGATTACATAAATTAACAAAGTTCTTTCTATTTTTGTTGTGTATTTGAGTAAAGTATACGCCACATACTGTGTCACCATCAGAACTCTAGTACTACTGTACGCGAGTTCATTTTCTTAAAACTGCACTGACGCAAGAAATAAAAAACGCACTCTTTCCCTTTCAACTATGTAGATAATGTCTTTCAATGTGTTTAGGCAAGTTACATAAGTCAACGTACAGTTACATTAGTTAATGAGTATGTTTGTATGCATTAAAAACTTGTGTGTGTGTAGATTACCAATATAGTCTATAAATTAACTATATAAGCTGTGAATCAAGTATGAACTACTCATTCATGTTCAAATGTTTCTAAGTTATCAAATTAAAATAATTTTTTTACACTTACAATATGTTTTTTAGTATAATATATTATGTAGAGAACAATTTACGTAAGGTGCAATGAAGTTTTCCCCTTTTGTTTCTGTTTTAGTGTGTGAATTAACTAGTAAAAGTGCTCAATTTCAAAGACCTGTATCTTTTTTACAAACCAAATACAAAAACAATACAAAGAACATGTATAGTACTTGAATAGAATATTTAATTGTCCAGGAAATTTTAATTTTAATTTCATCCCCCTTTTGGGTTACAGGGGTCTAAAAACGTAATTTTTGTCATTTTTTTTCGATTTTTGAGAAGCTGTAATCTGTAAAGGGTGAAAAAACGCACAGAAAAAGTTACATATTCTTATTAGCTTAGTTCCAGTGATTAGTTTTTGCCGTTTTTCATTTTGTGTTTCCGTCCCCTACGCGAGTTATGACCCTTTGAAATGAGTAAAAATTTTACATTTGACCTTGAACGTTAACGACCTGTTGCCATTATTTTAACTATTAAGCTACAGCCACGTAACTCAGCATGTAAGACTGTCATCTTATGCACTTTTATATCAAAGCGTAAAATTAACTGCCGTAAATGTAATTCAAATAGATTTTGGCCAAAATGCAAAGGTCTAAAAGTCCCATTTTTGACTACGAAAATGACTTTTGATGACCTCTAAAAAATCAAGGGTTAAGGTTAGATAAAAAATAAAAGTGGTTTTAAACATCATTCATATGCATCTTTTTGGGATATGCGTTTCAAAAAAATTAAAAATGGTCGAGCGCACTCATCCGTTGAATCTGTGTGGAATCGGTGGAATGACCCTAAAACAATTGATTTACTAAAACCTCAACCATGAATACATAAAGTGACTGCTTGTGCTTAACAATGTTTCGTGAACAGATATACAAAGCAAAACAAATCATTATGTTCTGAAAATTTTGACGTTTCTGAGTTTTTTTTTAATATAAATTTTAGTTTTGGTTAAATTAAAAAATAAAAAATAAATGAATGAACCATAAGAAATGGGGAAAAGAGACGCCCCCCTCACCCGAGTCGTCCGCCACTGTTGACACGTCATGAAACTATCAGGTACACTTTGGTCACTGGTGGGAAACTTAAAAATTAAACAATATTTCCCAATCAGCCTCAAAAGATGACCATAAAAGCCCACTCCCCCTTTCACTTGTAACGATCCCTATCAATCGGAGCTTTCAATGACGCATCAGTTTCCAGGACCATATACAGTAAAACCTGTAAAGTTGACCACCTTTGTAAGTTGACCACCTGTATAAGTTGACCGCTTTTGTCAGGAACGAAATTAGTCCTATCTTATATAATGAAAGAAAACCTCTGTAACTTGACCACCTCTCTATGTTGACCACCTGTCTATCTTGACCACTAATATACACCAGCTTTGGTTTGGAGTATTGTAAAAAACCCTTCGTAAGTTGACCACTTGGCAAAGCATTAGATTGTACTAAAAGTTTAATCAGTTATGCATCAAATAAGCAACTAGGCATTAAAAAAAACAAAAAAAAAAACAATGAATATTTATGTTTCTATCGAAAAACATTGGGCTTATGTTAAGTCCCAGAAAATGCGCCAAACTTCATTAAGGAGTTATTTTGTTGAAAAGTAGATTACCATTGTTACAAATGTACAAGAAAAAATCCAATGAAGAATTTAAGTCACTTTTGACTTGTTATGAATTTTTAGGAATTGTAATGTCGAGTAAGTAGTTTTTCATAAGCAATGAGACATTTTTTCGTCGGTCGATTTACAGAAATTTTAAATTTATTTGATAATTTACACGTCATTCTGGTAAATAATCTCTGAAAATATTTAAAAACATTTTTACTTTTTGTTTTAAAGTAATTTTAAACAATGAAAGTTACTTTAAAGTATTCCAATTAGTTAAAAAATGAATGCATAGGGAAAGAAATAACAAAAAAAAAAAAAAAATTTTCGTTACTACCCATTATAAGTTGACCACCTGTCTAAGTTGAAAACCTAAGTACTGCACCGCAAGTGGTCAACTTACACAGGTTTCACTATAAAAGGCACATGAAGCCTACCGAAGTTCAAAGAGAACTGCAATAGATCTCATTATCGCATTTCGCCGAGCGCGCCATATCTCTTTCCCTTTGTTTTGACTTCGGCGCAGAGAGCAAGAAACGGAGGAAAATAAGACTCGTGCAATGGGGTTGCTTGCTTTCGCTCTGCGCCGTATAGGGGACATTCATTAATTACGTAAGGATGATTTTGGCAATTTTTAACCCCCCCCTCCCCATGTAAGGCTAGGTAAGATTTTTCACCCCCCCCCCATTTATACGTAATATTCCATTTCGTTTTTCAAAATAATAAAATAACGAATCTTACATCACTGGAATCGAAATTAAATTCATTATTATTAAATTAAACCTTTTTGTGTAAAGAAATATTTACTAATAAGATGGAATTTAGACCGAATGTTTTTTCGACACTTTTTTTTTTTGTTTGTTTATGATGCGATACTAATTACAAATAAAACATGCCATACATAGTGCGATTCTTTTATTATATTTTACACTATTCATTATTTGTAAAACAAATAAAAAACAGCTCGTCCTGATACGTATTTTACTTTCCAGACGCAAATGAAATATAATCCATGTCAAACTGCTTGACCGCGCGATTTAAATGCAAAATGTCGATAAAAAAATATTACGCAAGAATATGTTTGAACATCCCTCCCCCCCCCCCCTCAAAGTTAGGGTATGTAAAGATTTTTTCACCTCCCGCTCCCCCTCGGGACTCATACGTAGTTAATGAATGGCTCCTAAGATGGCTAAGCGCAATCAGGGGTTGGTTGCCCCCCCCCCTCTATGAGCGTATGAAGTATTTTATCATCTCAGGTTCTTAACGGGTGGGCTGGATCTGTTATTAATTTTTATTTATCAGTCACTTGAAAGACAGTTTAGAGAAATCAAGAGGTTTTGGACTTTTTCAGGGCTTTATCCAGATTTCATTTTGTCGATAAAATTGGAACTGCAAATAAAAGTACACTCATACCCCGTGGGGGGGGGGGGGGGTTGAGAAGAGACACCTGTTGGCCCGAGTCTGATGGGGGCCCAACGCCCAATATTTTAAAACTAGGGATGAAATTAGGGGTAAACAACATGGAGGGGTGATCGGAAAAGTCATTTCTGTGTAGACCCCTGCTCATACTTAGTAGATTTAGATAATCCAGAAATATTTATAATATTTCTATTTAGCGATTAGCTTTCACACACACACACACAAAATCTCCACTATTTTCAAATGTAACTTGAACAGTGAAGCGCCGTTTATACGCTTCTCTTTTATACGTTTTTATCGATTATACGTTTTTTTATTCGGTCCCTGTCAGTCTAATACACATTAAAATATCAATATATTAACCGTTTAACCGCCGAACTATTGACGGATGATCAAATTTGAGTAATTTTTTGAAATTATGTCTATTTGTGTCTAGTAAATACAGAAATAAAATAAAATTTCCAGAAAAAAATTTTTACTATGATTTTTAGTGTGTTCCATTTTTGAAACATTGGCGTTTTGCATGAAGTTTTTTTTTTTCAGAGAATTTTTTTAAACTAAGAGGTTTTGAATGCGGTTTTTATCTTAGCATACTTTATTGCGGAAAAAATAATATTTTAAATTGCATTTGTGTACATATCAGAATTCAGAAAATCCAATACTGAAATATCTAATGCCCATCATATGAAAGGAAGCATTGCTGGTGAAGTCGTTTGTCGCAATGGAAACATTTCTTAGTCGTATTTTTTGCACACCGCGCAACGTCCTTGGGATGCAGATACAATATAATGTCCATCAGACATTCTTGACCGTTTATGTAAATGACAACGAGGCCCTAGAGGACTTTCCACTCGTACTTTTCTTCTTAGGAGGTGAGTTGTTATTTCTCTTCGGAACTCTAAATGCTTCATCTTGACTTCGTGTAAATCACAATGAAGTAACCAACTAGCTACAACTGAAATATTCAGCGCATTACTAAAAAGATTCCCCCACCATTTTTTACTCCTCAAATGAGGTCTGTAGCTCCCTAAAAGTTTATCAAAGACGTCCACACCCCCCATTCCTTCATTGTTTCTCTTGATAAGATGAGGTTGTGGCACATCTATCTTGCATTTCTGCGCATTTGAGTAACATTTTACAGATGCAAGTGGCTCATATGTATAACAATTAGATGCTACTGTAACCACTGCATTATCTCTCCAGCTGCACATGTACACTGATCCATCAGATCGATAGTTAAAATTTCCGCGATCTTCTTTAGAAAGGGCTTTTTTGGATTTCCGTGGACAATGGCCAGTTCGGTTTTCACGAATTGTTCCTGTTGCTCTTAAAATTTTGTTTTTGATAGCTGAGAAATTAAGTCATATGATGTAAAAAAGTTATCAAAGTATACTTCATGCTTAGACGTGTCAGTCAAAACTGATAATAGATCATTTACAACTCTGGATCCTAATTGCACATCAGGGGATCCTTCTTTTTTGCCTGAATAAATCTCCATGGAATGTGGGTATCCACTTGAAGAGCACAGCATCCAAATTTTGAAGCCGAATCTTATTGGTTTTCATCTAATAAACATTTTACATGAATGCCGACCGTAGTAGGGAACCATAGATTCATCTATGCTTAATTTTTCATGAAATACACCAAATTGTTGAGGCTTTTTACACAATTCTTCGTAAATAAGGAAAACTTTTCTTAGTTTGTCATTTTGTTTTAATTCATGGTTGTCCATCAAATGAAAGTTGTTTTTTATTTTTCGAAAACGATTTTGAGGCATAACTGTTAGTACAATTGGCACAGATGTATCTTCTGCACTGCTCCAATACATATCTTCAGAAGGAACAGAATGGTACCCACTCAATAGCAACAAACCAAAAAATTGTAGAATTTCATCTCTGTCAACATCTATTCTTCCTCAGTGATATTGCCTAGTTCATCAGGGGGTAATTGGCTTATCTACATCTGACAAATCCGAATCTGACAATGTCTCTAAATAAGCCACAGCTTGTTCTACAGTAAGAAATCTTGTAGACATTTTTTAACATTTATGAACAGTTGGTATATGTCAAACAGAATTTCGTTTCGCCCGAAAACAAAGCTAGCGAATTATTGAACTGCATTTAAAATATGAAGAATAAAACTCTCACTAATATTATTTTTTATTATTACGTGACAATGCAGCTGTCCGAGCAGGTGTGGATTCGGAGCCATATAGTCCGTCAAACAGAAGACTGTTATTATTTTCTTTGCTAACAAAACGTCATATCCTTTCAAAATATAAACTAACTTGGTTTTGCCAACATCTACATCAGAGTACATTCAAAATGAGAAAAAAAAAGAAACATATATTACGAAAAATGAAATTTCCCCTTGGAAGTCGAACGATTTACTTCTTGGAAATTTGACTCCCTAAAATTGCCAATGTTCCAAAATTGGAACATGCTATTTTGAAGGGGTACACCTTTCGGAAATATCATTGTACATTTCTACAAGCATTTTAAAATCATACATTGAAGTATTTTTCACAACTATAATAAATATCATCACATTTTCTGAAAAAAACCAATTTTTGGTAAATTTTATAAGAAAAAGTTGCAAAAAGCTAAAAAAACACTCATCTTTGAAAAATCGCAATAAATAATTGAAAACATATAAACAATCAAGCAGAAAATCAAAAAATACCTTGAAATAAGACTAAACTGTGTTAAAAAAAACTTGTTTATTTTAACGTTATTTCTTGGGAAAATTTTCACTTCAATATGATGTTCCATTTTTGGAACATTGGCGGGTAAACGGTTAAAAGGCAAGCCGTTTTCTTTCGGTACCGATTTCTCCTATGTTTGTGAACCGATTTCCTTTATTATATTTTTGTTGAGTACCTATTGCCGAGTTTTAGTGCCATCAATAAAAAAAATTGAAATCGAACAAAGGAGATAGTAATTAAAATCGCATTTTCGTCCTAAATGGCTCTTTCTACGCGAACGGATGGGCCAATATTTTTCAAATTTGATATGGTTGGAAAGGTCTTTAAAAAATACTCCTAACGAAGAAATTGTCAGGGAGCCCAAAATCCAATAACCTAAATCCGCTAGGAAAAACGTTATAAGCGTTTTTAGTTAGCGAATCTAAAATTTTAATTTCATCTCTTTTCCATTGTTGAAATTCATTGTTGGAAGCGTGAAACATGGAGTTTTAATTCACTTTTTAATCCGCTTTTTCTACACGAAAAATGCACTTTAGTGCTTCGAATTTGGTATGGTTGGGAAAATCATGAAAAATGCTTTAAAAAAAACCGTTTGCCCCCGTTTTACGGCTCAAAAACGGAAATTACCTAAGGTGACTAAAAAGGAGCGAGAAGAAATTATAAGTTTGCAAAAATTAATTTTTATTTGCTCTTTCACGTGACATAATTGCTGCATAATTAATAATAATAAAATAAGAAATTGCTGGATAATATCATGCATTGCCATTTCTCGCTTGAGCGTAAAGAAATGAAATTCTTGTATTTGTTTTTATTATTGAGGCTTTTTGTGTAACTATGGGCATTTAAAATATTTTCATTTTGATCATGTTTTCGCGATTTTAAACTTTAAATAAATAATTTTACTTAGTGAGGGAGGACTTTCAGTTTCGATAAATTACCCTTATTAAATTCTCACAATAATACCTGCTACTTCCAGCAACAAATCTCAAGGTGAAACTTCTGATAAAATTGGCGTATTATTACGACATGCAGTGCTTTCGTATGGAAAATTATACGTTGCCGTAAGTAGAGTTCGTTCATTTGACTGTTGGAAATTTTATATTTAACGGCAAAGGAACTGCCTACTTTTACAAAGAATATTGTTTATGCAAAAGTCTTTCCTATTAAAGGAGTTTTGCGGTATCATTTCATTCAGGAAGACTTCCATAATTGTGAAATTGGCGAACTTTATCCATTGGTGTCAAATTTTTGGCACCAATGCCAGCTCGAGATATATTTTTCTTTTTTATTCGTACAAAAAGTAGAGAGATTTTTATTTGCAAGGAGCTGACTACGAATGAAGTCCCTCTTTAAGGTGGGGTTAGTTAAATTAGCCGTTCTTGTCAAGGGGGAGGAAATAAATGACAAGAGGGACATACAATGGGGAAAATGTGACATCGAGTCTTTTTTAGATAAGAACGTTTATTAAAAACAGTATGACATGTGGCAAAAGGGAATAGGGGGTGTGGTGAAGTGTGAAACTTTGTGATAAAGGGGAGAGGGATCCAAAAATTTGAAAAGGGCATTAGTCTGTTATTCCCTAAACCGTAAACAAATCAGACTATTTTTCAAATAAAATAGCACTATTATTGCGATGTCCAGTACTTTCGAATGGACAATTTTTAATGTAGCAAATAAGATTCATTCATTTGACTGTTTGAAATTTTTTATTTCTAATGGAAGAGGTCAAGGCAACTTTTTCAACAATAATAAACTTTTTAGAAGAAATATTGTTCATGCAGAAGTTTTACGTATAAACAGAGTTTTGATGCCTTATTTCATGCGGGAAGATTTCGAAAATTGGATAATTTGCGACTTTTAACCATTGGCGTGAAATGTTTTGTTTCCAATGCTAGCGCGAAAAATACTTTTCCTTTGCATAGGTAAACGAAGAGTTGACGACCTCACCAATTTCTCAATGGGGTTGTTTTCTTCAGTCAAAGTACTACTTGTAGTTACTGAAATTGACAGAATAAGAAAAATATCAACTTGTTAAATGCCGATCTATGTTCCAAGTGTAAAATATTGAATTGCTTCATAAAAATAGGACTCTTAGGCATCCCTTTAACTAATGCAGGAAAAAACTTTGGAAAAAAAAATCTAATATTTTGGGCATGTTCCCGTTGTTTTGTTTAAAGCAAATTCGCCTCTAAGTTCTGGATTTATATTTGCTCTAAAAATTTCCCAGAAGGCACTGATGTTACTTTTTGTTGAACTGTTCAAAATTAACGAAAAATTGTTCAAATCAAGAAATGAAATACGGTAATAAGTTGTCCTTCCCGAGTTCTTTCAGACAAAGAAAAAATAATTTGAGTAGGACTATTCACGTAAAATTTTTAGGTGGGGGGGGGGGGTTGCAGACCGACAGATGCATTTTTCGCATCCCAATACCCTATTTTCCAGTCTTTGATTTTTTAACATTTCTTTAATTTATGTTTTTACTTTTTTTTTTGTTTTTAGTGAAATTTTTAAGATGCATTAAACCTTCTTTTAAGCTTATTTTCTTCTTTATCTGACTTTTACTGGGAAAGTTGGCCAAAAAGTAAAATCATTGATTGGAGACCAAATCTCTGGAAAGTCTCATGTGACACGTGATTTAATTTATTCCTAACAGATTGTAGCCTAAGGGGGTATTAGAGAAGAGCTGTAAATGTCTTCATTTCAGCGTACAGAGCTATTTTTTGACATTACTCCCGCCCTGAAACTGGGGACGAAAAGGAAGGGAGGGGGCGGCAAGCGGAACAGTGAAAGGTCGAAATGTTGCCCACCTGCTTTTAAACGCGCCAATAGATAGAACTTACGCTGCTGCGTAAATTAACCAGTTTTGTATGCTGGATTACGCCAATGTTCGCAATCGTGAACAACGAAGTTTGTTCGCTTATAGGATCTACATTTTTTCTTGGAAATTAAATATCTGTCATGTTTGATCATTAAAAGGAACCCTATTTATTGCTTTTCTAGAATATCAAAGTAGTTAAGCATTTTTTAAAAATGTATAAATTTTTTTTGTCTCAGCGAAAATCTGTAAAAAGGCACATTTTTGCGATTTTTTCTAGAAAACAGTTATTGCAAAATAGAACTAGTTTTTCCTTAAAAATTAAGATCTATTTTTGGCAATAAATAGGGAAAAAATTAAGTCCCCACAAGCGAAAATTATTTTTTTTTAAATAATTTTTCAAAGCTGATGTTTCCATTTGGGAACATTGGGGCTTAAAAGATTAAGGCAACAGTAGTTTTTTGTTTAAACCTTACTGTACTTATCTAGCTTCTTGTGCAACGAAAAACTTTTTCGCATGACTCTTAAGCTGACTACGATAGGAAACGAATACCCAGCGCCAGCTCCTAAATTCGGCTGAAGTGCCAAACCCCATGTTCCATCTGCAAAGTAAAACAATTATAAGTGAAAGAAAAAAACATACTCAGAATAAACGTTATGAGAAAAGAGCATTTAAAGCAGGATTAATTTCAATAAATCACATTATTTCCTAATTACACTAGCTTGTATTAGCTATTGAAAAATATTCTTTTCATACATACCAATAGAAAGAGCATAATGACAAATTTTTGGCGCAAGAGTTATTTGTCCTCGTGCCCCCGTTATCCAGATATAAGGTCATAAAGTCCGCCAAAATATTAAGAGAAGCGTCAAATTCAGACTTGATGAGAAATGGGAGGTGCCAATTGTTCGTCGACAATGCCGACAAATGTTGGATGACCTGCATGTGGCAGGTCATCCAACTGCAAAAAAGTGTGTGCAAGATCCCTTCCCCTATTCATCGAAGCTCGCTAAATTTGGCGAGTTTTCTTAAAACTTCGCAGATTTTTCAGATTTCGATGACGGGTACCCGAGGGCAAATAACACTAGAATCCAAATTTTTAATTCGTTTAACGTCCATCACGACAGGTTTTCTTGTTAAATCATTTCACATGTGTTGTATAATTACAAGAATATCACTACAAACGAATTCATAAACCCATTTTTTAAACGAAAAACACTTTAATTTGCATCACTTGCTAAATATACACAAGTGACGACCAGCAACAAATACTCTGCCCAACTAGGCAGGTCCTAGTCATTTTATCTGTCCCCAACGATGATCAAGATTAATTTTAAAAATACAGTAGAACCTCCATTAAGGGACACCTCCGAATAAGGGACACCTCTATTTAAGGGACATTTTTTCTGGTCCCAGTCCCTTTGAATAGGGACTTCCATGTATTTACCTCTAATTAAGGGACACTGTTTAAGGGACAGTCACAAAAAAAATGCAAGAAATAATGTATAAACACATAAGAAATATTGAATCTACCGGAATTCAAGTTTTACTTTTCCTATAAAAATTATTTGAGGTAAGTTTGACATAAACATATGTGAAGGAAACAAGTAATGTATTGTGAAAAAAAAAACTTGCTGAAATTAACATGCATAATTTGCCATCTCAACAATTTATTCAATTAGGTTCAGGGCCGACGAAGACTGCACAGCAACTAATTAGCTTTGTACACAAAACATTAAAAATTGAATATTAATTGTAATTAACATAGTATTACATTGTAAATTATATAACATAAAGCAAATACATGTAATGAATTACTTCAAAATTATTTCTGTATGCTACAAAACTTTGCCATTACAAAATTTTTGATCAAATTTTAATTAATAAAATAATATAAACTTAGAAATTTGAATAATTATGAATTTTATTTAACATTATGAGACATTTTCAGTATTTAATCTTAAGTGTTAATAGTTAATGTTGTGATATTATACTACTAAGTACGCAGCATGCATCAGTTCATCCACCTCCGAATAAGAGACACCTCTATTTAAGGGACAAAATATCTGGTCCCTTTAGCGTCCCTTATTGAGAGGTTCTACTGTATTCACTCCTATTGCAAGTGACAACTGAGCAATTCTACCTCAAAAGATATATCACTTGGTGCATTGGCACCCTTTAAATACCCTAAATCAGTGTTTCATTGCATGCAATTTTGAAGGACAGAATCCTATTTAAGCGTAAAACAGTTAAATAATTTGAATTTTTTCAAGATTAGTTTTTTTTTTAAACTCAGTATGGGGTGTGTCTTGCAAATAAGAATTATTCTTTAAACTTCAGAAAAGCTTCAAAGATTTCAACTACACATGCAAACAATTTAATTGCAACTTATTTCAAGCAATAGGAGTATGATAACAGTATTTGCTTTTTTCTGATTTTATTAAATTAAAGGGGGGTAAATTGTCAATTTTATATGAGCACCTGTTGTAACCGACGTATCATTTCTAAAATAATGAAGTTTAAATAACTTATATTTAGTTTGAAAGCTTTCAGATTACTATCACAGCTCATTTGAAATAAACATTAAGAGTTGAACTTCTATAAATGTATTAACAGTATGAACTAATTGCATGTTATGCTGGGTGAGAAGCTTTATTCAAATGACAGTCGTCCCCTTCTGTCGTCGAATGTTCAGGAAGTAGTTATTATTTCGCTTTTACTTATGGTTGAAACTTCATTTGTTGAACGCCAGAGTTTGGACCCAATTTTTTTAACGAAAAAACATTTTTAATTTACACCACTTGCTAAATATACAATTACACGCAATTTTGAAAATTTATATTTCATAAACTATTACACTTAGCACAATAAAGCTTTTTTCACTCACAAATGTACGACGTGGGTGCCTTTAGTAACGCGACAAACTTCTAACATTCTGAAGTGTTTCACTGTCGATTTTTCGTACTGCTACGTGTATGCGATCTTTCAGTTCTTGCAATGTTGTTGGAGGCAGTGGTGATGTATAAACACTGTCTTTGATGAAGTCCTATAAAAAATTACATGGGATTAGGTTTAACGGTCTGGCTGGCTGATAAATTACATTAAATGATAAATTAAGTTTTTCAAAGAATATTATGTCCGGAGATGATATATAGAAAAGCATGCATCATGGACGGATAAAGCGGCGTTAGAGTCGCAGACAAATGTAAATAAAACGGATAATACTGAATTACCGAACAATCTTTATTTAGGAAACTTCACGGTAATTATTACGGCAGAGTGCTCTCTGTAAAAATCGTGGAATATGATCTAGAATATTATGATACAATACAAATGATAATGAAGAGCATGGCACGGAAGGCAACAGTTCGTGGAAGTTCGTTATTAAGAAAATGGCGCGCAGTTCATCATGTTATGCGAAGTTCACATATGGTTCGTTAATAACCCAGGACTGCAGGATGACAATATTCGTTGGGAACACTGCAGGGCAGTCTTTGGAAACTTCTGCTTATACACTAGACATCTTGCTATATTTGTTTAAAAAGCCATTCGCCACTCCAAGTTAGCCCATTTTCCTTCTTGACGTTTCCTTATTCTTTAAGTATTTCTTCGGCCACGCTCAGGTCTGGATTAAGATAAGTTGATTGACTTTATGTTCCCTTGTCAAGAGACCAGGACCTATTTCTCTCGTTTTTTCTTAAAAATTTCCATAATCCTCTGCTCACCACTCGTGGTGCAGGAGAGAGAGACATCCTATCCTTCACAGAGAGCAGGCAGGACCCCCCCCCCCCAAAAAAAAAGAGACGTTTGGTAATAAATTCTTCTTGATTTTTGAAAAGGTCGACAAAGCTGACAAAGAGGGCTGATTGGCCGGTCAGTGCCCTAGCAACGGGAATGACCACAGCTCACATGCCAATTGGTCGAAAAGCTGAACCAAATCTCAGAAGTCTGAACTGACCTCACAACGTAGCCTACGAAATTTGAACTGCATAGTGCTGCCCTCTCATAGGAAAAATGTTGCCGAAAGTGGATACTCAAATGTGGAATTTTCACACTGGCCAAAGCGTAAAAAGGTAAATCATCGTCTGTACGGCCGGCTGCGGAACGTCAGTAGCGCAGTGAAGGGGGGGGGTGTACCCTCCCCCCATCCCACCCAGAGGTCTCGGTTTTAACATTGTAACCAATCCTAGTACAGTAGTTAATACACCCGTAAGGACTGTTGTGACCAAAAAACTCTTTCCGAATGAAATTTCTGGCTGCGGTCAGGGGCGGATCTAGAGGGTGGCCATGGGGGCCATGGCCCCTCCCAAAACCTTGTGAATGTAGGAATTTTTTTGAAAAGAAAAAAAAAAGAAATAAAATATTACGAGGAAAATTTTAAAAAACAAACGAGTGTTACTTTAATGGAAATTTTAAGTTTTAAGTGTGAGAGAATTTACATCCCTCTTCTTGAAACAAAACTATTTTATTTCTAAAATTTTGCTTCATCGTATACATCATTTCTTGACGCAAACGATGGACAATCTTAGGACACTAGGACGATCTATGGATGCTACTGTCCTCTGAGCACACCTATAGTTTACAAGATCAAAGAGAGGGTAAATTTGTGTTTTATGGCCTTAATTTCGAAACTTTTCTGGAGGAGTGCCCCTTATTCACATGCTCCTCCACAAATGCCCCCAAAGGTAACTAAAAATCGATGTCCATTTCTTTAAAGCAATAAATTATAAATGAAGAATTGTTTGGTATCAATCTTTCGGTATCAATCTTATCTTAAATTTTATAAATTCCCCCTATTTCTATTGTTATTTAAAATTCTAACTTGGCATAAAAACTTGAAGACGGGTAGGGACGGGTTTTTTTCGGAAAAATCAATGATCTGGCACTGCTTGAAAAGTGAGTTAGGACAAAAATCCAAAGAAAGTGTGAAAAAATTCCAAATTGCCCCTCCCAAAATAATCGGCTAGATCCGCCACTGGCTGCGGTTGTGCGGAACGTGCACATTTAAGTAGTTACATGCGATCAAGAAAAAAAAAATCGGACAGTTATCTTTATTTTCATGAATTATTTATAGCGGTACGTGTAATAGTTTATGAAATATAAATTTTTAAAAACACTACATTCTTTTATGCTAACCCTGTACAAAAGTGACAACCAGCAACAAACCCTGGGCCCAGCTAGGTAGATTCTAGACATTTCATCTATCCTAAAGGAAGATCAAGAGCCCTCTTTGAAATATTAGCTCCCATTGCAAGTGACAACTGGGCAGTTCTACCGTAACACACGTATCGGTTGGTAAATTAGTACCCTCCAAAAAGGTTCCAAATAACTTAAATACGTGTTTCATTGCATGAACTTTTAAAGAACACGGACTCTACTTCTAGGAAATGCAATCAACTTTTTGAAAATTTTCAAAATCTGGAGAGTTTTTTTTGGCTCAGTAACGTACACTGTTAAAAATTCAGGAAGATTTTCTGGTAATTGTTACTGTAAAATTGCATCGCCGACGCATCGCTGATTTTTACGGTAATTTATACCGGAGAAATAAGCGATCCCAGCGCCAACTGGTTGCTGTGGCCTACCGAGGAAACCGTAAAATTTTACAGTAACATTTGATTTTTACGGTAATAGTTACTGGCAACATGGATGCCAGTAACAATTACCGTAAATTTTCCGGAAAATTTTTAACAGTGTACTTATCTCACAAATGAGAACTATTTTTTTTTCCTTCAGAAAAACTTTTGAAAAATTTCTGAAACTATGCATGCAAACAATTTAACTGCTATTTATTTTAAACAACAACAGTTTCTAACAATATACTGCTTGTGCAGGTAAAGGGCAGTAACAGCAATTTTTGCATTTTTGTCATCTATTGTAAGTCATCTTTATTTTACAAACTCGTTTTTTTGGTTCACACTGAAAAAAAGGCGAGTGAAAGATGTCTAGTTCCAACATTTCCCTATTCTTAGTATTGAATCCAAAACCCATTTCTTCAAATATCTCGGAAAACTCATTTCTACAAATGCTACCATTTATCTGCACACAGCAGTATATGACTTATATGATTTTAATCTCTTATCTTTACGAATAATAAAGCTGAAAGTCTCTCTGTCTGGATATCTGGATCTCTGTCTGGATGTCTGTGACGCGCATAGCGCCTAGACCGTTAGGCCGATTTTGTTGAAATTTGTAGCATGGGGGTGTGCACATCGAAGCGATTTTTCAAAAATTCGATTTTGTTCTCCTTCTATTTCAACTTTAAGAATTTTACCGAGCAAATTATACCAACGTGGAAGAGTAAATTACGGAATTATCATAACGTGGAACCGTAACATCTGCAAGCAAATGAGTATAGCAAATTGGCGAGAAATTCGTCATCCAATATTTGTATGTGGGGCATTCCACGGTATTTTTGACATTATGTAGAGTTCGTAACGTGACCTTTTTTGCCATAACTTTTTAATTTACCGTTTGATTTGTAAATAATTTTAATATTAGCTGGTGTGTTGGTAGGAAAAGATCAAAATAAAATAATATGCTAATCAAACAGTAAATTAAAAATTTATGGCTAAAAAGGTCACGTTACGGATTCTACATAAATGTCAAAAATACCGTGGAATGCTCCATATATAGAGGCGAACCAAATGACCTTTTATTTTTCATTTACGGGCTAAGCCGTGCGGGTACCAATTGTAGTAAATAAAAGTAAGGTTTCAAAGAAATTCTGGAAAGAAGTCTATGGCGGTACTGCGTCCAGGACACCCCATAGCACCCACAGCCTTAAAATTTTGTACAAAATTACTTCGACCCCGCGGGAGTGTGCACCTGGGGTTTTTTTTTACACTTCGAATTAGTTTTTTTTTAAATTATTTTTTAAGCTCAACTTTTGCGTGGATTGCCTATTAAAGGGGTGAAAAATTACTTGCACATATTTATATTATATATCGTTGAAACTGGTAGAATTTCCGCGTTCTGCGCATTTTTTTTTAATGCTCTAACTTAAATACGGCGGGAGTTATTATGCATTTTTAGTTCGAACTTTCTTTGGCTTAGCTAAAATTCATTCATTACTTTCTTCATTAAATCTATCCGTAAAAAACGAAGGAATTGTCCCACAGTTTTCTTTTTGACACGACTGGAAAGAGCGGCTTTTTTAATTTCAGGGCTAACTTGACCTATGGTCGAAAATCTAAAGTTTCTATGTCCAAAGGGGAAAAAAAGGTTACAAGCCGTTAAAATTAAGTTCGAATAATGTCATCTCCATTAAAATTATTGATGTTTTATTTAGCGTTGCCATAATTACGTCTTTTCGATTCACTTGTTCACTTTCTTATTCACAAACTTTAATGGCTTCGATTTTAACGGAAAACCTTAGGCGTAACTCAATTCAAGCCCCGAGTTAAAAAGCAAAATATATTACTAGAGACCACGAATATAGAAGCGACCTTT
This sequence comes from Uloborus diversus, assembly GCF_026930045.1. Lineage (NCBI taxonomy): Eukaryota > Metazoa > Arthropoda > Arachnida > Araneae > Uloboridae > Uloborus > Uloborus diversus. Next base: position 256,017,122 of record NC_072731.1, read on the forward strand.
CAAACGTTCAAAACTGCAGTTTTGCAATGCTGAGGAGCCTCTTAGCCCTTACGGCTTCGTAAGTTAATACAAGTTATTTTGAAACCCGGGGAAGGAGTGCATTTTGATCCATTGCATAAAATGTATTCCTGTTTAAAAGGTATTCCCGCCCGGCTTTATCTGAGAAATATCAGTTTCGCGAACAGTAGGATAGAAGCACACATCTTCAACAACTTTTTGAAGAAAAATTTCTACAGCGTATTTATAATGCTGCATGTATTCTTGACATATCGCCTATGCACTGTAAAAAAAATCCGTAAAATTTACGGTTTTTTACCGGCAGCTGGGTTGGTTGTGCAAAGCCGTAAAAGTTGCGGAGAATACCCGTTAACATAACAGTCTTTTACCATACAAGGACAAATTTACGGTTTTAAACCGTTCACAGCTGAAGCGTAGAACGGGGAAAAACCGTTTTTTTCAACGAAACGGGTTTAAACCGTAAAATCTACGGGAAAAACCAGTTGAAATTACGGGTATTTTTTACAGTGTGGTTTTAATCATTTTCGATGTCTGATTGCGACTTGGCATTTGACCAATAGGCACTTTCTACCGCATCGTGGTACGTAATTGTATAATTTTCTGAAAAGTTAGTTTGAACCAAAACTTTTGGTATATCCTTTTTAATTTGATCTTTTTACTTGGTGGAATACTCACCTTGTTTATATTTAATGTAAAAGTGGAACAAGAACATGGACAATAACAATTTTAGGATATTAATACCAATTTCAAGTGTGCTTTCATACCGTACTTTGCTAATACGATTGTTTTCTCCAATTGATACCATTTCATTTGCTCATAGATTTTAACGTCATACGATCATACGTCATACATATATCATTTCATACGAAATGATATATGAAACCCCGGAGTCTTCACTCGTAGCATATTCACAAACCCCGCTCAAATTTCTTGAATCTGCAGATATAAGACAATTATTAGTTATACTGCTAAGCATATTGCAAACCTTTTAAAACAAAGTCTAAATTTGCATTTATCTGACATACGCATAGTATAAACTGCAGCTTGACGGACATAGATCACATTGAGTGGGATGCGTCTCGGTTACTCACAGAAAAATTCCGTAATGGGATAAAAAGTGTAACGTGAGAATTATTTTTGAGCAATCACGATTGCTTATTGTTCTCATTTGACTGTTTTGAATTCCTATGATTTTACTTTCCCACCAGCACCCTCTGCCAGCACTATCGTCGACCGGCTGCTCACGATGCTGCTCCTCTAGCGAAAACCGTCTCCAGGTTGCATCCATATCCTATACACACGCGCATACGTACGCAACTGCACACACACACTCACGCACAGACAAACACATACACACACATTCACCTACACACACATTCACCTACACACACATTCACCTACACATACATACACCTACACACACATACACCTACACACACATATACACACAAACACATACACACATACACCTGCGCACACATACACCTACACACATACACAAACACATACACACACAAATACATAGAGACACCTACACATGCACACACACAAACACATACACACACCTACACATGTACACACACAAACACATACACACACAAATACATACAGACACCTACACATGCACACACACACAAACACTACACATACAAACACATACACACACAAATACATACAGACACCTACACATGCACACACACACAAACACATACACATACAAACAACTACCCACACTTTCTTGCCTGCACACAGACACAAACACATATGCCTACACACTCATACACATCCCACCTCCACATACACTCAACTACCCACAAATTCATGCCTGCACACTAACACACATGCCTACACACATACGCATACCCCAACACACTAACACGCATACCCCCCGCACAGAAACACACACGCCTACGCACACACACACTCGTGATTGCGAAAAACATAATTTGAATTCAACGATGACAAAATTCAAATTATTATTATTATTATTTTTTTTTTTTTGATAGGTTACTACATCAATCAGAAGTTGATGAAGTTAGAAAATTGGGTAGATATATTAAATCAAATGAGAAAGTTTTACATGAAGGAAAAAAAATAAGTAATTTGAATAACTGATATATCATTATTTAATGGAATTTTAATTAATGCAATTAATTAAAAATGCGTGAAGATATTTTGTCTCCTTTTAAATTGATTTAAACATTGGGATAATGCTAAACCTATCGATAATTTCTCCAACTTAATATTTATTTCTATAGTTATTTATTAATAAAGTAACGTTTTAAGATTTATCTGTGAGAAATTTCTTAACTCTTACGAAGAAATGAGACATTGGCAGCGACTCTCCGCAGAAGTCTTAAGACAAGAAAAAAAAAAGAGTGTCGATTATTAGCAATTTGTTAAATGCTTTGACGAGAAACCAAAATTTTAATTTCCAAGTGCTGATAAAACATGAAAAATCAACTACAGAAAACAAAGTCGACGTAACGCTTGAAAACACTTATTAGACGATAAAATCATTTCAGCTTTTGGATTTCAGATGGTTTTGGTCCAGCGCTGAGTTATAAGAGACACCGGAATAAAACTTTTTTTTCCTTTAAGACGTCCGCAGATAGTCACTATCAATGGCTGATTTCTTCATGGTAATTGATTAAAACCCTCCTATATATAATAGTCAATGATCGAGTAACACTCCTGACATCATCAACGAAAAAACTCGCACCACGGCATAATAAATTTGATAATATGTTTTGGTAATGTTTAAAATTCAGATAAAGGCTTTATTGAGACAAGGCTGAATTGGATCCGATAACTCAAGAGTTTCACTATTAAGACTGTCATTTCAGGGGTATGAAGACACGAAAAAGTGGTCAAAAATGAACGTTAGTTACTGGAGTTTAGGGTTCAACCACTGGAGTTAGGGTTAAAATTTCAACTATCAAAATATCAACAAACAGGCAATGGTTTCAATATTCACCCGTCATATCTCGACGGGCGATTTTCTAGTTCTCTAACATATTCTTCAAATTTGTCTTTACTGTTTAGTAACTTGCAAATATAAATGGTAGGGGAGACCGGGGCTAGTTGGCACAGTTTTCACTTTTTGATTTTTCACTTTTTTCTGTGGTATTTACGGTAAAAGTGATTTATGCCTCTGATAGGGTAACATCTTGAGAACCAAAAAACACTGGGGGCATCATCTAAAATTCACTGGGAAACTCGTGAAAAATATTTTCCGAAGACTCCTCAACAGAGCCAACTAACCCCCGAGTCAGGGTTAGTTGGCATAGGTAGCGGGGTAAGTTGGCATATGATGTGAGGAAAGCGTTTCTACTCGTCTTTATGTAAGGTACAGTTAAGCGTACGAGATATCGTTTACAGGGTTCAGTCATAAATCAGGCAGAAAATGTTATGGATCTTGGTGTCTTTATAAATCAGGACTTCAATTTTAGTCAACAGTGCAGTATTGCTAGTAACAAAGCCAACAAAATGCTTGGGTTCATCAATAGATCTATTTCAAACAAATCTAAGAAAGTTCTTCTGCCTTTATATAGGAGTTTAGTAAGACCTCATTTGGAGTATGCTGTTCAGTTTTGGTCGCCTTATCTGAAGAAAGATATTTTTGTATTGGAAAGGGTTCAAAGAAGGGTAACTAAATTAGTAAGGGGACTCTCAGATTTAGATTATGATACCAGACTTAATAGGCTTAACATGTAGAGCCTGGAGCAAAGGAGAGTCAGAGGGGACATGATTCAGTTATTTAAATTTATCAAAATGAAAGATGTAAATGGATTAAATTTTTGCGGGGAAAGCAGGACAAGGGGTCATTGTTTTAAGCTATTTAAATCTCAGGCTAACTTGGAAATCAGGAAAAACTACTACTTTAGCAGGGTCGTGGGCACTTGGAATAGCTTACCGGAAGAGGCGGTAATGAGCAAGGGAGTGGATAGCTTTAAGAGGGCCATTGATCTGCATTGGGGACTAATTAATTGACTAGGACCAGCCTAGCTGGGCCCAGAGCCTGTTGCTGGTCATCACATTTGTATTTGTATTTGAAATTGAACAATGTATGTGTCAAAAAAGAAAAAAAACACATTTTTAAGTACACAAAGTATATTGACAAAAATGAACAAATCATAAGAAGTCAAAATCAAACCTTCCAGTTAAGTCACATGTCGACTGAATAAAGTGCAGGGTCACTGCTTATCATAATGGAAGGTTCAATTTTTTTGATGATTTTATTAGATTTGTACCAGATTATGTCCATATTTTCAGGCCACACCAGTTTCCCTTATATTTCTTCATGGTAGATACTTTAAATTCGCTATTCCCAATTTCCGTAATTTTTCCAGGGTATATATGCCCTGTAAATGTATTTCACAGTTACGTAGTCCCCATAATGAGACCCCCAACATCAGTCTTCTGACTCGGAGTCCTTGCGACCTTTTTCTCGTTTGAGTTTTTCACACCAACCTCACTTTGCAAAGGCAAAATTCCATCTCTTTCACCATTATCACTGCCCAAACTCAATCCAAGTCCACCTAAACTATTCTTACTCTCTGCATATTTAATCTCTAAATCCTCATCTTCATCAATGGGGCTAAGCACACAGTTCATATTCTTAGCCTTTAAATGTTGACATACCTTAACTTACCTGCTCTTGCGAGGTTAGTTGGCATACCCAGTCAGCTTATGTCAACTAGCCCCCGAGTACGTATGCCAGCTAACCCCCAACACAGCAAGTAAAATAAACATGGCGACCAAAACAAATGTTTATCAACTACAGCAGAAATGGACTTATCACATCTTAGCTAAATATCCAAAAATACTAAAAACCTTTGAATGTTTCCTGTGTGTGTATACGCAATTGTACAAAACGATCAATACTGACTAATCAAAATTTTACTTACTGATACGAAAATCACGTTTTCAATCCTTCCACTCAAAGCAATGTTGGATCCAAATCGCGTTCTCATGCAAGATAGACGTATCCATGACGATCACGTGATAGGCTCAGTGGCGCAATGAATAAATCGTGGAGCTATTTAAAATTACAATGCCAACTAACCCCTTATGCCAACTACCCCGGTCTCCCCTAGGTAATAAGAACTTTCTTTCTTCGAATTTGATCTAAGGACAATAGAAGAGCTCTAAAACCATTCCAACTTCGAGGCAATATTGTCATCTTCGGCTAATGTAATTTATGCTCCTTTTTTACTAAATGTCTACAGAGATTTTGGGCAATTCCATGTTAGATCACTCAACTACTTGACCTCACCATCTCCGATTTTAACGACATATGATGTGAGGGACACTATTGACAACATAAGTAATCCTGACAATATTTTGAATTCTACATAAAAAAAATTACGAAATACAGGGCTGTTAAAAAACTGAAAGTACGAAAAAAAAATGAAAAGCTGTGACATTAAAATGACTGTAACTTCTCTCCTAATTATAGTACAATATAAATTCAAAAACCATTGTAAAGCTAAAGAATAGTGTTTTCTATTGATATGAAATATGACTTTCTTAGGACAGGTATAAGTTTCAAGGTCATTCACCTTGAATATCTCAAAACACACTCTTTTAGAATTTCTCCATAAAGATATATTTTATAGCTCCAACACTGTTCGTCTACTAGACCCAAACTTAGGGTGGGATCGCAATAGCAAGGGACTGCAAAAAAAAAAAAAAAAAATCAGGAATGTTTGCATATTTTTGTTACATGTTTTACATTAATTCTATTCTAATAAAGCTATAATATGTAATTATAATAGAGCCGGTTGGAGCTATAATATTTACATTTTTAAGGAAATTCCAAGGTGGCACATTCATTTTGAGACATTCAATATCAAAATTCAAGGTGAATTGAACAAAGGTGAACACTTAAAAAGGTTCATACACGGTAGACCTTGAAACTTAAACCTGTCGTAAAAAAGCCATGTTTTATACCAAAAGAAAGCTCTATTCTTCAACTTTAGAATGGTTTTTAAATTTTTATTCTACTGTAGTTAGGATAGAAGTTACAGCCATTTGCATGTCACAACTTTCGGTTAATTTCGCATTTTGAAAGTTTTTAACAGCCCTGTATTTCGTAAAATTTTTGAAGTAGAATTCTGAAATTGGACAGGATTACTTATCTTTTCATATGTGCCCTACAGACGAAATTTCATAAAAATTGTGAGGAGGTAAAGAAGGTGACTGACCTGACACATGGAATGTCACAATGTAAAACATGTGAACATTCTTAACTTTTTTCAGTATCTTGCCATTGCGATTTCAGTCTAAGTTTTGATGTAGCGGGAGAATAATGTTAGAGCTATATAAAATGTATTATTTTGGAGAAATTCTAAGGGGGCATGTTTTGAGAGATTAAAGGACGAAAGTCGCGGTGAATGACCTTGAAACTTAAACCTGTCGTAATAAAGTGGTTTATATCAATAGAAAGCTCTATTCTTGATCTCTGCAATGGATTTTAAAGGGAAATGGTTTTTTCAGTTTTCTAATAATACTATATTTCGTAAAACTTTCAAAGTAAACTTCTAAAAATTGGCAGGATTACTTATCATATGTGTCCCTCACACCAATTGTAGTTAAAATCGGAAATGATGAGGTAAAATATTTTTTTTTTTTTGATTTGACGAGGAATTACCTTATAGTCAATAATCTACAATTAAGATTGAAAGCAATGTGTTGTATAGCAATTCTCAAAGGAAAAAAATTACTTAAAATATTGGCTTAACACAGTTTTATTAGAAATGAAGTTACAGAATAAGTTTTAATATGATTTAATACTTTAAAATGTATTTTAGAATTTTTCACTAAATATTCAAAACACGTGACTTGAGAGAAGTAGCTAGCTAAACTTAATCTGGTTACTCAAACAAGTACCCGAAATTATAAGTGTCATTACTACTACAACTACTCCTTTTTTTTCCTGTGTTACTTATTGCTATAAAAAAAGATAACTGGTGACAGTCTTACCAGTAAAACAAGTGAAGTGAACGGATAGAGTTCAACCTTTTCACAATAAAGCTTTTCCCTGCATGTTAAACTTTAACAAAACACATTATCAGATTATAATATCGTGGCATGAGTTTAATTGTTGAATCACGCGGGTTACTCGATCATCGGCTATTATTTACATGAGGTTGGCTCAGCTCAGAAGAAGAATAATTTTGGCAGATTACTTAAATCACTACTTATAGGTTGCTAACATTTTTTCGAAGGTACATTTAGCGAAACAAGTAGTTGTCCATTCCATCTCATGTCCCATTTATTGTTAATCTCCCCTATTATGTGTTGAATATGTTGTTTTTTTTTTGAGCAATCACGATTGCTTATTGCTTTCATTTGAGTGTTTTTGGCGCCAATCATTTTATTTTCCCACCGCCACCCTCCGCACCATCACTGTCGACCGGCTCCTCACAATGCTACTCCTCTTGCGAAAGCCGTCTCCAGGTTGCATCCATGTCCTACACACACGCGCATAAATACACAACTACACACTCACACATACACACGCACAAAAACACACACACCTACATACACCTACATACACATACATACACATACATACACAACTACACACGCACACATACACAACTACACACGCAGACATACACACACACAAAAACACACATACACCTACATACACATACATAAAGACACATACACACACGAAAACATACACACACATACACATGCACAAAACTATCCACACATTCATGCCTGGACACAAACACATATGACTACACACACATAAACATACCCCCCACACACATTCATACACACAACTACCCACACACTTATGCCAGCACACAGACACAAACACACATGCCAACAAGCAGATACCCCTACACACAAACACACATACCCCCCACACACAAACATACACCCCTACATGCACACACTCGTGATTGCGAAAAACATAATTTGAATTCAAAATGTCAAAATCCAATTTTTTTTTGAGCAATCACGATTGCTTATTGTTTTCATTTGACTGTTTTGATGTCCTATCATTTTTTTTTCTCACCGCCACCCTCTGCAGCATCATAGTCGACCGGGTCCTCGTGATGCTGCACCTCTAGCGAAAGCCGTCTCCATGTTGCATCCATGTCCTACACACACGCGCATACATACACAACTACACACAAACACATACACACACATACACAACACATACACATACACACACATACACAAACACATACACACAACTACCCACACATTCATGCCTGCACACAGACACAAATACATATGCTTACACACATGCACATACCCCCACCACCACACACACACATTCATATACACAACTACCCACACACTTATTCCAGCACACATGCCTACACACACACATACACATACGCCCTACACACAAACACACATGCCCCACACACAAACACACATGCCCCACACACAAACACACTCGTGATTGTGAAAAACATAATATGAATTCAAGATGTCAAAATTCAAATTAATTATTTTTTTTTTGAGCAATCACGATTGCTTATTGCTTTTATTTGACTGTTTTGAGGTCCTATCATTTTATTTTCTCGCCCGCACCCTCCGCTCCATCACCGTCGGCAGGCTCTTCACGATGCTGCTACTATAGCGAAAGCCGTCTCCAGGTTGCATCCATGTCCTACACACACACGCGCATACATACACAACTACATACACACACGCACACACACATACACACACGAATGCATACAGACACCTACACATACACAAAAACATACACACATACACACAACTACCCACACATTCATGCCTGTACACAGACACACACATATGCCTACACACATACACATGCCCCCCATACACATTCATACACACAACTACCCACACACTTATGCCAGCACACATACACAAACACACATGCCTACAAACAGATACCCCCTACACAAACACACATACTCTCCACACACAAACACACACGCCTACATACACACACTCGTGATTGCGATAAACATAATTTGAATTCAAGATGTCAAAATTCAAATTAGTTTTTTTTAATTAATTTTTTTCAATGGATCGTAAAATCTTCTATAGAGTTAATTGATGCGTTTCTAGTTTCCTAGCATTATGTAGTGGCAGAGCAATTGAATCGGTTCCTTTGGGGTATTGTGTGGCTGTGATAAGTATTGTCAAGGTCATAGTTCTTTTTATCAGAGCCACATTAGAGATAGAAATTGAATTTTAACGTTTCAACTGTAGATCCTTCCTTTTCCTTTGGAACCATTCAGAGATGAAATGCTGTTCATTGCATCCGGTTCTACTCTAAGAGTAGCATGGTAGCAAAACATTGACTCCATAACTATGTGTTAGCAGATGAATAAATTTTACATTTTCCCAATTGTGTTTACTTTTACCCCGAAGACTAGAGGGTAAATAGAAACAAGGATATCTTTCCCCATGAGGTTGATGTCGAAAGATAATCGCTATATACACAATCAGTTTATCAACTTAAAAAGGCCTACACTAAGAATACTCAATCCGCCACCACAAATCGCATGGCCGTAGGAGACCAGCTGAATCCTCCAAATGTGATCAAAACTCCAATTAAAAGAAAAATCATACAAGAAATTAAATTACGTGAAACATTTATGTAAGAAACACACAAGTGTAAATGAATGAATAACCAACGTTTTAATGCACAAAAACTGCAAATTACTGGAGACACGAGTTTCGAAATTACAAGTAACCCATTTTTCAATGCAAAAAATGTGAGCTTTTGGATGAAAAGTCATTCGATGAATGACAAGTGTTACACACAAGTGTAATTTACATCAAAATTTAAATCTTTCAAAAAAACAGAAAAAAAAATGGGACATGAAAAAGATGAAATTGTTTCCATTTACCTCAGAGTACTGCAGCATGCATGGGGTAGATGGAATCATCTAAATTGAACATTTAAAATGGCTGGGAAGGTGAAATTCATAACTAAATGTGTTTTGTAACCATCTGATTCACATTTTAAAATTAATTGAAACGAATTACTTCACATTTGCAGACCTACTGAAGAGCAAAAATCAATCACATAATTCCAAAATACATTTTTCTCTCTCTCTTTCAGTGTCTTCAAGCCGTGATGATGCCTACACAGAAATTTGGAAGCGCGCAGAACTCTTGGAACGTCTTCTTTATGTTAATTAGTCTTCACCCATCAATAGTTTAGTTTTAAGGATCACCACCAAGTATGGTAAGTTTTTCCCCATTTACCCTATTTTTCCTTTTCCCCATACTTAACCTATACCAACACATTCAGGATTTTTCGAGAAACCTGTTTAGCATGGTTCCATTTTTTCGGACTTTATTAAACTGAGATATCAGTTAGAAAGGAATTATTTTTTTCCCCCAATTCGTTGGTAAGCCAACTTTCGGAGTTAAAATTTAACCAATAAATTAAATGGAGTTTTTTAAAACGTAGGATGGAATTTGTTCCGGGCTACTTAGCGATTTAGCTAAGAGGCAGGTCCTGTTTTTATTACAGAATCTAAAGCTCTGCCACAAATTTTAAATTTTCACCATTAAAACTTCACTTTCACAGCAGTTGGAGAAAACTTATTCCATGTGCTAGTCGGGTAGGTAGACCGACTGTACCGCCAATGACGTTATAATGGATGTGTGGCTTTGTAAGCTGTACTACCCTCTGTACTCGAACTTTTCAATAACTTCACAATTCTGAAAGCTATAATAGATAGAAAAATGAATTTGAAAACACGAAATTAAAAACCAATAATTTATTTCAATAATTAACCCGGGAGAACTCGCGGTACTTTTCGTCACACGAAAGCACGCGGAGGGTTCCGTAGGCCCGGAGTGGTTATTTCAGTAAATTGAGTTTGCAAAATAGAAAACAAATTGTGTTTTCAACACTGAATTATAAATAGATAAACAACCTCTAAAATATGTTTTAAAAAGTAAGGTTTAAGAAAGTTTTATGATGCATGTGTCTAAATCTTCTGAGCATGACTGATGATCGTTATACCGTTCTGTGTCAACTTCATCATCTTCATTAAGGGAGTTCTCATCAGTTGAAACTTCAACTAACGAGGTCTGCAACCTCTTCATTTCATCTTTGTAGCTTAAATAGCGATGCATTCACAACCTCTTCCTTTATATTCGCAATCTGAAATGAAAAGCGTGAGCGCTCGCCCCGGGCCTCTAAGGCCCGAACCGGAATTTTCTGGGGAAAAGAGAGAATGTACATTCCTGAAAAGCATGTGGTCCGTATGTAGGTCACCTTGAACGCAGCTACTGTGGACGTCATTCATTTCCGTTGAAGGGGTGTTTTTTGGCAGCATAATTTTGTAATGACTGGGCTTGAGACACCCGATGCGAGTTCTCCCGGGTTAACAAAAATGCAAAAATACTTGTTTTTTACTTCATTTGTTTGTTCATTTATTTATTTTATTTTTGACATACAATGACTTGTGAATGCAATAACCTTAGAATTCAGCTTTTATCTGGGGGCACGGCAGTGCCCCCGCCAAGCCGAGCGCGAAGCAAACACTGCCGTACCATCCTTTACTGGAACCATTTCGCCGCATTTTCAGGCTCCTATTTGAGAACCTTCTGATGAGACCAGGACGCAGAAATTTTCGTCATTCAGTAAGCTATAATCACATACTTCAAATCCGAAATTTCAAGTCTGTAGGTCATTTAGTTCCGAAGTTAAGCGAAAGCAAAGTTTCGCATTTATGACTCTCACTCGCTCACTCAGTCATGATCATCAAAATAGAACTAGTACTTCTCATAAACTCAGTGAGGTGAAATTTGATACAGAGTTAGGGTTTAATGGCCACATAAAGGGAAAACTATAAAAACTAGGCTAATCGAAGATTTGAAGTGACCCTGATTTGAAAACACAAGAGCCCAACCAAACTATTAGAAATCGACATAACGCCTTAACAAAAATTATTCAACTTGGTGGGTCGCTTCATTTGATGTCAAAAAACGAAAGTTTGAAGTATCTAATGAAGAACCCTCAGCTGGTCTCAGCTGTATTAGAGATATGGTAATGCCCTCTTCTACTATTGGTACATAAAAAAATCGACTGTCATTGCAAAAGTCCAGCGTAGTGGGACACATCTTCTAATTTAATTTAGCCTAACTTTAGTATACTCGAATATTACACAAACTAAATGTTTCTACAAAAAGAAGTGAAATCCCACCAAAAACATTCTGTAAAAAACTAGCCAAGTCTCGATGGAGCTGTTTGTCTAGATTTCATTACTTTTTAGAGATAAACAAAGTCATGACAAGTCAAAGGTTCCTTACTGCGATTTCTTTATTGTTATAGTTAATGTTGTGTGACTTGGCCGTTAAAGGAAACACAAGGGTACAAAACCAGGTGCTCCATGACACGATTGCACCAATCTGTCACCAGAACCGCTACCCATTGACGATGGGAAATTGCCACTTGGAAAACGTGTAAACAAAATTGACTTTTACCCACTAACGTATAAAGAACGTTTGACGGCCAAGTCACACAACATTAACTATAACAATAAAGAAATCGCAGTAAGGAACCTTCGACTTGTCATGACTTTGTCTGGATTTCATTACTTTTTAGAGATAAACAAACAGCTCCATCGTGACTTGGCTAGTTTTTTACAGAATGTTTTTGGTGGGATCACTTTTACCTTATACAACTAATTACAGCTCAGTGCACTTACATGATTACTACGCACATTTTTAGTACAAAACGAAGGAACTGATTAATATTTTAAGGACTGTGCAAAAAAATCAAGGAAATGATCTTAAGAAAAAAATTACGTATGAATCAAATATTAAGAAAAAATAACACAAAATTGCTTTCAAAAGGAAAACCAGTATAAATAAAACAGTTTGTATGGGCATTTGTATGTATTCCCTATTCAAATCCAGTTTTCTTCGGATCTTCACCAAAGTCGGTAGAGAGTATTTTACTACCCGGGAAATGTAGGGAGTTTTTAAACGTTAAATTCTTTTGAAATTGTAACTTTAAGACTGAAAAAAAAAAAAAAAACTAAACTGCTCTTTCTACACGAAATACACATCGCTTCATTTTAAATTTAAAACCGTCGAAAAGAACGTAACAAACTCCCCGATAGAAAATGTCCCTTTCCTTTCTAAGCTCAAAGGGTTATTCGACGGGGTAATTAAGAATGGATTTGAAAACCTTTTTAGGTTAGTAATATTTATTTTCACATTATGATTTGCATGTGAGGTAATTAGAATGAAGAAATAGCTGAGTGAATATTCTCTTCTTTCAGTTTTCGCTTTAGTGTGATCAAATAAAATTCGTGTAATTGGTCTTAGTGGGAATGATAAATGAAATAATTTATTTGCTTGATCATCCCTACTGAGAACAATTGATTGGGTTACCGATTAATCAACAAAAGGTAATCTGCCGAAGCCAGTTAATTGGATGCCGATGAATTATAATGAAAGTGATTTTAATTACTATAACTTTCCTTCAAAGTGAAAATTCAGGGCTCATCTTGCGCTCTGCGAAAAAGCGTTTTCATAAATAAAATAGTTAAACCTGTTTATTTTTGGTTGGAATAGGAATGAGTTGATCAATGTTCAACTGAGGTATGTATTTAATGAAAATAAGTTTCTTCTCAGGAGCGGGGGGAGGGGGATTTTCAGTCGATTCTGATTGACCAATCACGATTCTTTATTGTCAACAATTTGTGCAATGCGTGAAGTTTGTCAATCTATTGTCCTTGCGATTGGTAGATAACGAGCCACTTGACCCTTTGCTGCGTGGCCATTGAAATTCATTCGCTTGAATGAAATATTATCCTCTGCTTTTCCTGGATGCATAAATATAGTGTTCGTTCTTATTGGTTATTTTTTGCGTTTTGTTTTATTAATTTTGAATGCAACGATAAATCTCAGTGATATTTTCCTGTTCATTGCTTTTATTACTGGCAATGTCTTTAGGGTTGGACAGCTGAGTGGTGTTATTTTATTATTTAAATTCATACGCTAAGCTACGGTACTTTTTAATGCTTCTAAAGTGCATTTTAAGTCGATGCCTTTTTTTCTTTGGAAGAGGGAGTTTTGACTGAGAGTGTCGGTCGTCATTAGACCAGGGTGTTTTAGTAAAGCTTGACCACGGAGAGATGGCGGATGACCATGAAGTGGAAACGTGATTTGTATCATTTGTAATAGGTGGAATTAACCAGATAGGGACGAGTAGCAAGAGCCGTTCTAGTTGATCCTGTCTGTTACAAAATAACAACCTATTGCAAATGATACAAAATGATACATGAAATACACCGACAGCTCAGTCAATTGAGCCGAGGACTGCAGTTTCGTGCTTATTAGCACTCATCAGCCCGGCATAGGACTAACCGAGCTGGAGGTGGAAAACCTCTTAAGGAAGCCAAGAGTGCCAAACAAACTGGTAGCTAATATAGAATTAGCACTGACCAGACGAGTGACCGAAACAATGGTTCGGTTCAACTCGAATATTGCAGGCAAGGCAGGTATATTCAGTAAGTTACCGCCCTATAGCACCGTGCTATAGGGCGGTAACTTACTGAATATACAAAATGATGTTCCTGTTTCAAGGTCATCCGCCATCTCTCCATGATCAAACTTTACTTCACTAGCTGCGTTGCACGGTATACCTCGAAAAATAAAGTTGTGTCACGCGACGCATGTTCAACAATCAGATTTAAGTAAAAGAAATAAAAAGTGTAAAATTTCCTGTCATCATGTAGAAATGAGTAGTTTTATGAATCAAAATTTAAACTTAGGATCATTTTAAAGTTTCAAAACCGGGGTCACTGTTATTATAGGCTAAAGCATACCATTTCATAAATTTTCTGCCTTAACCGTCTTGAGGGGAGGGGACCCCCCCCCCCCCCCCTTACCAGCGACAAAAATAATTCTATGCGAATTTTCCTCAGCATCAAAGGACCTCCGTAACATGTTCGGCAAAGATCCGACTTTAACTGTTTTCGTTGAAAGAAAACCCTTGTTGGGTTGTCCCTACCACAGAGGAAGGTGAATTACCCCACTTACTTGTTCAATCTAGGAGCATCAAAGAACATCTGTGCCATTATTAACAAATATCCGTTTAAAACTGTTTTTGTACAAAGGAGACGAGGTAGCAAAGAAAACCCAAATATGGGGAGGAGGTGCA
Source organism: Uloborus diversus (assembly GCF_026930045.1). Lineage (NCBI taxonomy): Eukaryota > Metazoa > Arthropoda > Arachnida > Araneae > Uloboridae > Uloborus > Uloborus diversus. Next base: position 256,032,294 of record NC_072731.1, read on the forward strand.
TGCCTTGTATTGAGATAAAAATTGCCTGATATGAATTCGTAAGCATCAAAGTATCTCTGCGCCACATTTAGCAAAAATGTGATTGAAACTGGATTTCTATAAGCAACAGATAAACTTCTATATACAATACATCACCAAAAGTATTGGGACACTTCCAGTAATTCACATTTTTAAGGATTTCTCGAGAAATGCGAGACTAATTGCTGTGTAACTTGTATCGTCACATGAAAGGTACGCTTCAGTTCTCATTTTCAAATAAAACTGATTCCCATGCGTTAGAGAATCAGCAACAAATTTTGGGAAATAAAAATGTTCTTTGACCATCATTCATCACAAATAGCTGAGAATAAAATGTAAATTTCAGAAATTAATTATAATACAATGTACAAGTATTTTATATACTTTCGAGAAAGTATCGCTGATATTGACGAAGATATAAGCATTTGAGGAGTTTAATTTCTAAACGGATTATATACAGTTTCATATTTTTCTGCAAAACGAAAAAAACGTTTTACGCACAAACACTAACTGTTACAATTTAGAATTTCTCACTATGCTTTAGTAGAATGCCAAGTGACTATTGGCATAAATCTAGGAATTTTTTCTCAAATTTACCAGATCTGAACTGCCAATTTTATTTTGGACACCTTCCGTTTTGGTGTAAAACAGTGGATATGATTCCTTTTACCAAAAAAAAAACGCAATTTTTTTCAGAAATAAAGAATATTAGATGGAAACAAAATATTCAACATTTTTAAAAAAAAGTCTTTTTTTTTTAACTTTACTTCACTCCTTCCTACTTACTTTTTTCTATTCACTGAATACTTCGAGTAAAAAAAAAAGGCTTTCGATCCAATTAAGTATGAAGAATGAAACCACCCAAGCCAATTCAAATAACAACGTTGTTGGTAATAATATTTATAGATCACAGTTTTTATCACAGCTAATCACAATTTCATCATTAATCAATAATAATTTAGTACAGTAACCCCTCGTTACATCACGCCTCATTATATCGCTGATTCGGATGTATCTCCCTATTCCTTTGTCTCCCAAAAAATTATTTAAAAAAAAATAAATAAATGTTGCTTTACATTTGACCACACAGTAATTTTTTTTGAAAATATTTCTCAGAAAAATTATTTTCTTCTTTGTTTAAGCAATGAACAAAACTAGCATATTTTCTATATACTTAGGTTACTAGCAGTTTAAACTGTAACTTGTGATTCAAATTCCACAAGAAAACAATAAAAATATTCATATACTTTTTTGAAAGAAAAATTGGTAGACTATATTCCTTTTATTTTTTTTTAGAAAGTCGTCCTAATACGATAGCAAACCAATATTTTTGTAAAGACTTTTTGTAGAGAGTAATTAATTTTTACTTTAATTAAATCGTAACTTTTTATGACCTCGGTTATATCGCGTTTTCTGATATATCGCGCTTTTTTTGTTTCCCGACTAGCGCGATATAACGAGGGGTTACTGCAGTTATATTAATTATTTAATATTAATTTATTAATAACAATCTGAGGTAGCGCTTGCCTAACTGATAACAGACTTGCTCAAGGCGCAAGCATGGATGTACCACCATGGGCGCAAGGTGTTGCGATCTCTTAATACGGACAGGTATCACCCTTGATTGGAAATGCTTAGCCAATGCTTCACTCCGCTATTTTATTTGTCAACTACTTTTGAGTTAGAAGTGGCAAATTCAAAGTTGGATATGTGCCCTTTTGATATGAAAGTGGACGAGCGGGTACCGGTAAATAAGGGATAGGTTCCACTTTGCTGTAAAAGGCCTGGCGAGAAATAAGGGGATGGATATACACAGTTTAGGTGGTAAAACCAATGTTAATGCATTTTTTGACACAAGATATAAACCACTTGGAGAAGAAAGAAAATCATGGGTCGATAGGGCTTATATTAGAGATTCAAAAAATAAATAAATAAAAAATAATTTTTCCAAACGTGGATTTAATCCGTTTTGAAAGTAAACTCCTCATTTATTTCAAAACTACGAATTTTATATTATGGATTTTGGCTCAGAACACGTAAAGTTTTCTATCTATACTTGCTAATTTTTCAGAAAACTTGACAATACGGAAGAGAAATATAATACTAAAATTTGAAATTAAATAGTGCAAAATTTGATGAAATAATAACGTTTAAAGCAATTAATTTGTCACTGCGTGTGCGCGAAAAATAAAAATTTATAGCTTTCTTAATTTAAAACCCAACTAGGTTCCCAGACTCATAACATTCCAGTTCATCATTTTAAAAACTCAGAATGTTATAAGCGGCCTAATGACCCGAATTTAAATAACTCTTAGATAGGCGATGAATCGGGAGGAATCATTCGCAAGTAATCGGTTTTTATCATCAACAACATGAACAGTCACACCAGGTGTTTGACATGCCATGGAGGAAAGAATTCACATGCTGTGAACCAAAAATATATTACCAAAAAAATTATGATTAAAAAAATGTTGGCAGGTTTCAATACATAAACTCTAAGACAAAAAAAAAAGTTGCACTATGAAGGAAGTCTTAGAATACAATGACATTTGGAAGGTATGTTAAGTGTATATGGAAGAGTAAATGATTAGAAAATGAGAACGATATAAGCAAAATTTATTGAACAACATACACAAAATGAGTAACATTCAGTATGGGGTATGGCCGCCATTATTCCGAATACAACATGCTAATCGTCTTGGTAACGAATCGTACAGGTTCTTAATGAAGTCCTGTGGTAGTCTATCCCGTGCTGCTTTAACTTTGTTACGGAGTTCCGGCCGATTTCGAGGTACAGGTGGAGTGTTGACATCTCGTCCCATGGCATCCCACACATTCTCGATTGGGGACAGGTCTGGTGAATATGCCGGCCACTCCATGCTGTCTAGGCCTTGAAGACAAGCTCTAGAGACGGCAGCAATATGGGGTCGAGCGTTGTCTTGTTGGAATAGCGGCCGAACACGGGTGCTCAGGAATGGCAAAGCAACTGGCTGCAGGATCTCTTGAACGTAACGTTGGCCGGTCAAAGCACCGTTAATGAACACTAGAGGTGATTTTGCATCATATGCAATTGCGCCCCACACCATGACACCAGGTCTCGTGGACGTATGACGCTGTACAATAAACCGTAAATCTTGGCGCTGACCACGTTGCCTCCACACGCGGATTCTATTGTCGTCTCCACCAAGACAGAAGCGGGACTCGTCAGTGAAGACTACACGATACCATTCGACGCTCCATGTCCGTCTTATACGGCACCATTCCAATCTTTTCCGACGATGCAATGCTGTTAATGGCAGTCGTCGTAACGGTCTACGTGAGCGCAGTCCCACGTCGTGCAGCCGTCGGCAAATGGTGCGACCACTTATTGGCTGATTGATGGAAGGTCCCACAGCCCGTTGGATATCTGCAACTGTGCTGGTTGGATCTTTACGAGCTTGCCTTACGAGCCTCCGGTCCTCCCTCGGTACGGTTTGTCTCGGCCTCCCTGAGCCTGGTTGACGCTGATATGTGCCTTGTTGAGTCCACTGCCGCCAAATGCGTGCAACAGTAACATCAGTGTATCCAACGTGCTGTGCTATCCGTCGAAATGACCATCCAGCTTCTCGGAGGCCAATTATGCGACCCCTTTCGAACACTCCTGGTTGCGTAAATTGCTTGCGAACTTTATTTCGAGGCATAATCCAATGTTAAACGACGTAACTAACAAATCAGATATAGTTAAATTAAAATTGCTGCTCTACTGGACGCCCTTATATAGCTGGTCTTGCGCTGTGCTTAGGGCCACCCTGCGCGCGTTGCATGCGCAACCCTAACCTGGAAATTTAATCATTTGCATATCTTAGGCAGAAGAACCATCCCTCCAAATTTCATTCACATCGGTCCACACCTTCCTGGTGCAACTTTTTCTTTGTCTTAGAGTGTATATATTTTAGATGAAATTAAAAAACATATTGTTAAATGAACTGCTCCTTAAATTTTTTACTGTAAGAGAAGTGTGATAGAAAAGTTACTTTTTAATAATGAACCATATACTAGTTGGAATACACTTGGAAGAGTTTTTTAATCCTTACAGCGCTAGCACCGCCTTGCGGATACGGGTAGCATTTTAGTAAATGAATAATTTAACCTGATTTAATTCAACATTCATATTGGTAGAGTATAATTATAGTTACCTTTTGTTGCCAGAAATTACATTTATTTATTGTTTTATGAACTTATTCAGCATAGTTTCTTGTTCTTGGCAAATGGAAAGCAATTTAAATTAAAAAAAAAAATCCGCTGATTAATCGGTAAAAGTTTCTCGATTATAAAAAATCTTCTAAATGGCCGATTATTGATGATTAATTAGTGCATCCGTAGTTTGTACCCCCCCCCCCCCAATTACCAGAAGTGGAAATGATGGGTTTAAAAAATTCTTTTTTGATTTTTTAAGCAATCATGATTGCTAATTAGTTCCACTTGACCGTATTTGACGTTCCGGTTCCTTTTTCAACCCCACAGTCCTCTGCAGGCGCAGCTCCTCTGGTCCTGAGCAATGTCTCCCGGAATCCGCTTCTCCTGATCGGTGGCGTCCATGTCTACATACACATACAAACTCACATACATACACAGAAACACACGCACCTTTACACACATGCACACCAACGTGCATTCGCATAGGTCTACGCACATACACAACTAATACACATCTAACCGCCCAATAAGAGAGGCTTGGGGGACAGGAGCCGTTTCTAGAAACAATAACTCTAATGACTAGGATCCTGTTGCAGCTCGTGATTGCGAAAAACATAATTTGAATTTGAAAATTTCAAAACTATTTTTTTTTCTGGGACTTAATATTTATTTATTCTTTGTGCAGCCTAGAAACGATCGCTAGAGATTTTTGTTTGCATTTTAAATAAAAGTTTTTGTTACTGTTGGTTTATAATCGAATTGGAACTGAGACTTTATTGCCACAGCTGTTTAAGAGGCATTTTTTTTTTAAAGCTGGACCAAGTTAATGGTGGGCTGATAGTAGACACCTTCAATTTTCCTGAAGCTTTCAGAATATACTACTATCACAGTAGTAGGGAAAAGTGCAACTTCTTTTTCCCCTTACTTAACTTGTTAGCCTTGAGTAGGGGTCAAAACTTACGTTCGTGAATAGATCATGCTAAGTATACAGTGGTTTTGCTTCAAAACTAATGCGGGGCCGATGCCAATTTTTTCAGATGCCGACACTACTTGATGCTAAGTACATGCTAGTATAAATAGTTCGCTCTCAAAGGCATGTTTGAGTCGCCAAAGGTCAATTGAAAATGGTTTTGCCTTCTTTGTGTCCAGATATCTGCTAAAGTCATCAGTGACCCTCGAAAATAAATATAGCTAACATAGTATGTTGTAACGAAAAAATAACATTGCACGGGTTAGTAGTTAACAGGGTTTTAGTAGTTAAACGGTTCAGGTTAATTTTTGTAGTTAAAAGATTCAGGTTCAATAACTGTGCGCACCTGTCAATAACTTTGAGACATAGCTGTATTTATATAGTCAATGTAGTTAAGTTTGAGGTCCAGGAAAGAAATCTATGACATCAAATAAACTTTTTTAATTACAAGGTTTCAAAGTTGATAATTTGAAACAAAGAGTCAAAGTTATAAGGTCACTCTAAAGTCATGAGCAACAGCTATAATTTAACTCTACGCCAGTGGTCAACCTTCAGCCCGTGGGCCTATATAGCCGGTAGGACAATCTATGTATATGCTCAAAGTTACAGATCCAAATACTAATGATGATTCGAAGAGTCTTTTGACGCTGTTACGGTACTGGTGCCTTTATTCTAATGATCCTTTTATCTATATTTATTCAGTTATTTTGATTTTTAGAGTAGTGCAAATTTAATAAACGAAGCTTTCTCATTCAAATGGGAAATTTTAGTGACTAAGGTTCAAACTGTAACGGGGATTTTTAGAATCTGTCGCCATTATTTAGACATATGGCAACATTTATTATATATTTTGCATATACTTGTAACTAAAAATAACCGAAATATACAAATATTAGGGTTATTTGTAACGGTTTTGCAACTATTTTTTAACTACGACCACTTTGCCCTATGCTATAAGCACTTTCCTCACCCCATTATGTAAAGTGGTCATCAATACATAGGGAAATGAAAGTGTTACAAAACTAATTATATCAATATTTTTTTCCTGAAATTCAATGTTCCGTAAACTTTAATAATGCAATGTAAAATAACAACAAAAAAATTTGAAGTGTTTAAAGAATTTATTGTACTTATTATTCACTTAAGTTGAAAACGTACGATTTTATGACCCGTTTAACCTGCCAGACCCTACAGTACATAATTTTCAAAAGCCAAAAGAGACCGGATTTTTTAATAATAGCCGGCCGGCCGGCCTGGCCTTTCTTAGGCTTTTTAGCAAACCTGCTAAGTACTCCGAATGTAATTTGAAATCATTGAAAAAAGAAAAATCTCACAATAAGTAAATCATACTCTGAATTTGCGTAAAAGGCATACGAAAACGCAATTTACAACCAAATAAGTATCCTTATTAATATCTACTCTCGAGTTCTAGTACAAAAAGTAGTTGGTGGCTTCAGCACAAGGCACAACCACAAAGGCAGTTTTACGGGTTGCACGTACCCTGAAGACGGCTCATTCTTTTTTATCTAGACATGGAGTCTAGCAACCGCTGATCCGGCATAACCAGAGGTTTTTATTTGGGACGGGAACTTGAACTTTAAACATGGCAAATTTAATTTGCACCGATTATTGTTAGTGTAAATAGGACTTCGACCGCTCCATATTGAACCCATGACCCGGCACAAGGGATCCATACCTAACACAGATTGGCTTATTGATCAAATAGATCCCTGGAGGCAGCTCAGGCTCAGTGTAAGTTATTTTACTATTGGACTTTGTTACAGAGGGTAAGCATTAAGAAAAAATGACAGTGGAAATACGTTCTTTTTTTTATTTTAATTTTAACAAAATTTTAAAAACAATAATTACATAATAAATACATCATATAAAACGCTTCTGAGTAACAGCATGTGCTCAGCTTCATTTTGAGATTTTTTTGCCTCTTAGCTATGTTATGGCTGTTCTAAAACTGACGATTCCAAACAAGGTCAAAACTGCAGTCTGCATGCTATAACGAGTCGTTCGGCTTAGCTTCCAAGCAGCGTGGTTTGTAGAAATAGAATAACCTACTTGCAGTATTCGCCTCACTTGTTGTTTTCTTTTATTATCATTATTTAGATTTCAGTATGCTGTTTTACATGATGTTTAGAGTAAACTTTCCGTCAATTATGTAGCACATTAAAAATAATTTAATTCCAAATTCTAAAAGCAGTGTTCGTCGCATCTTAAACGGCTATTTTGACCTTCGGAGGAAAATACCAGTCAGACAATACATTCGTCGATTGAAGACTTCTTTAAACAATCAGGAGTTTAACCTCTGGTTAGGGCTGTCTGTCTGGGGAATAACTCGGCTGGTTCGTTTGTCTTTTGAAGACAATCACTTTTAGTGTATGAAAAGTAATAACTGCTCTTGTTGTATTAAGAATTAAAAAATTAAAACTACAAAAAATGTAAAAAAAACTTTTTTTTATTGAAAAATTCAAAAAGTCTATCAGTACTATTAAAATTTCTATAAATATTTCTGTGTAATATGAAGAAAAATGCGCTTTCCAGACAGTGTTTAGACATGCGCTCTCTTGTCAGTCCTTAATTATCGGGAACTAACAGGCAAGTTCCCCGAAAAGCAACGGACGTCTTTTAGTAAATATTCAAGCAGCACAAATAGTAACTTCGAACTGAATATGATACTCCTAAAGATGTTCTTGGAAAAAGTAATGAAGCGGTGACTCCTTCCTGACTGGAGAGGGAGGCGAGACAGCCAAAAGGAGATGCTGATCTTCATTTAAAACCCATCGTTGAAGGCAATATGGAATCTGTAAGTGATCTGGGAGTAGCAGATGATCCAGTCTGAAGATGTTCTTGGAAAAAATAATGAAGCGCTGACTCCTTCCTGGCTGGAGAGGGAAGCGAGAGGAGATGCTGATCTTCATTTAGAACCCATCGTTGAAGGCAATATAGAATCTGTAAGTGATCTGGGAGTAGCAGATGATCCAGTCTGAAGATGTTCTTGGAAAAGTAATGAAGCGCTGACTCCTTCCTGGCTGGAGAGGGAGGCGAGACAGCCAAAAGGAGATGCTGATCTTCATTTAGAACCCATCGTTGAAGGCAATATGGAATCTGTAAGTGATCTGGGAGTAGCAGATGATCCAGTCTGAAGATGTTCTTGGAAAAGTAATGAAGCGCTGACTCCTTCCTGACTGGAGAGGGAGGCGAGACAGCCAAAAGGAGATGCTGATCTTCATTTAAAACCCATCGTTGAAGGCAATATGGAATCTGTAAGTGATCTGGGAGTAGCAGATGATCCAGTCTGAAGATGTTCTTGGAAAAAATAATGAAGCGCTGACTCCTTCCTGGCTGGAGAGGGAAGCGAGAGGAGATGCTGATCTTCATTTAGAACCCATCGTTGAAGGCAATATAGAATCTGTAAGTGATCTGGGAGTAGCAGATGATCCAGTCTGAAGATGTTCTTGGAAAAGTAATGAAGCGCTGACTCCTTCCTGGCTGGAGAGGGAGGCGAGACAGCCAAAAGGAGATGCTGATCTTCATTTAGAACCCATCGTTGAAGGCAATATAGAATCTGTAAGTGATCTGGGAGTAGCAGATGATCCAGTCTGAAGATGTTCTTGGAAAAAGTAATGAAGCGCTGACTCCTTCCTGGCTGGAGAGGAAGGCGAGACAGCCAAAAGGAGAAGCTGATCTTCATTTAGAACCCATCGTTGAAGGCAATATGGAATCTGTAAGTGATCTGGGAGTAGCAGATGATCCAGTCTGAAGATGTTCTTGGAAAAAGTAATGAAGCGCTGACTCCTTCCTGGCTGGAGAGGGAGGCAAGACACCCAAAAGGAGATGCTGATCTTCATTTAGAACCCATCGTTGAAGGCAAGATAGAATCTGTAAGTGATCTGGGAGTAGCAGATGATCCAGTCTGAAGATGGTCTTGGAAAAAATAATGAAGCGATGACTCCTTCCTGGCTGGAGAGGGAGGCGAGACAGCCAAAAGGAGATGCGGACCTTCGCTTAGTAGACATCTCTCTCTAATGTTCGGGGGTCGCCAGTCGATAAAAAAGTGGTCGAAGGAAAAAGAAATCTTGGCAGACGACAAATCAGACGCTGTAGGAGAAGAACCGCTCCTGTTAAGGAAGATGCATCTATTTCTCAAAAAATCATTTCACACCATTAAAATTTGCTTGAGGTAGGCATTAGACATATTGCAGTACCATGTTCATAAATAAAAAGATCTTCTTCAAAAAAAAAAAGCGTACTCAAATTTAGTTTTATCATCCATTTAAACTTGAACATTATTCAGAATTATAAATCAGTATTTAGATTAGTTCTTGCGTTCATTCTTGATTGAGAGTTATTCAATAGGGTGCGAATTTCCCGCATAGTTTGTTCCATTGATTGCATTGATTCAAGCGGGAAAAGCACATAAGATTCGTGACGGTTATCAGTGTCACGGTTGTTGCGAATATCGAAAGGTTCCTGTGTTTCATCATCACTGCAATGAAATTGATAACATAAATGAATTGGCGAAAATAAATTTCCTTAAAAAGAAAATTGATCGTTAGCATATAAAGACAATAAATTTGATCCTAACATAGTTTCAGCTTTTACAATCTTGATTTAGCCTTTAGTCTCCACGCTGTTGAAAGAAAATAAATAAATAAAAGAAAATTAAAAAAGAAAACCTTGGCGCACGATGGGTTTTTATTCCCTTGACAAGGGTTTCTAAATAATGTTTGAGGCTGACGTCAGTATTTTAAACGTGTCGTGGCAAATAAATGAAGCTGCGTTCTAAAGCATTTTCAAGTAAAGTTTAAATTCAGTAGGAAAATATAAAGGTGGGGTGAAGCAGCTGCGAGGGGGTGGTGAACTCCCCCTTAACACCCCTCCCTCTTGTAACACTCAAAAAAAATGTCTTTGCGCCATCGTATGTAGAAAAACTTAAAAATGTACTTCTGAACGTTCTTGTTGCAAAATTTCATTGTTTTCTAAATTTGTAATGAACAAAAAGATGCTTGAGCATATTTGTTCACAATAATAAGACAAAACATTAAGGGTGGGGAATGTATTCCACTTCTTCTTTAAAGTAATAAAAGAAATAATAAATTCTTAAAATATCAGGACAGCTTTTTTTTTTGTTATTAATGATGAGATAAAAAAATATTTACCAGTTACGCTTCCATCGCCTGTAGAGGTATGCAAGCGTGGCCGTCCCGGCAAGAAGCCCGGCCGAAAGCAAAGCAGCTTTAAAGTAGTGCATTATCTGAAAATATATAAAAAATATATATGCTAATTTGTATATATTTCAACCAAAAAAAATGTTCATGCATCAAGACTGTGATCTATTCAGCAAAAACATAGTCGTTTACCCCTCAGTTCCCTCCCTTTCAGTTTCGGGGACAGAAAAGGGTTTTGTGTCTTCGATTCACCTGATCTATCACCGTGTGTCCCTTTTCTGTTCCCAAAACTGTAAACTACACTGAAAAGAACTTTTGACGATGCTGTTCGACACATTCAAGCAGCCGTGCCACAGGTGCTTCCAAACTGAATTTAAGAAATAAATGGCTAAATTGGTTGAACGTTAAAAACGTTGTATCGAGTTAACTGGATCCTATGTTGATTAAATATTAGCTTTAAAACATATTGCCAGACTTATTTTATTCTATCACTAAAAAGTTCGCTTCGTGTTAGTTTGCACTGTTTAAGTTCGTTAGGAGTAGATAAACACATTCCTAAGTATCGAAAAAAAAAAAAAAAACTGCGCAACCTTCAATCGCGAGTGAATAAAATTTAAACATTTAGGAAAAAACTTAGGGGATACTGTCTTGGCGAATAAAAGAGGTCCTAGACCTGTAAAAGGATTGATTTACAGCATATGAATTAAATAGTTTACTCAATGCATCACTAAACTAAAATGTTTAAGTGTGCTCATTTCAATATTTGGAGAAAATTTCTATAGACGAATTTGGCAAGGATCAAAGCATGGGAATTCTTTTCATAGTAATTAATTCTGTAACTTAATTGACAAAAATTAAATTATATCCAAAGCGTCATTTTGCAGCAGAAATAAATACGATGCAAACATCACTTTTTGATAACTCAAAAAGAAAATGAAAAAAGTGTGTTTGTATTCATGTACGTGCGTTGTAACTAAAAATAAGAGAAAAACGCGTATAAAGGAAAACAAATGTAAGAAATATTCTAGTTTATCGTGAACCGATACAGAAAATTCTTTAGAGATTCATTTTTTCAAATTTCAACGCTAATTCAATGAGGCGCTAAATATCGAATATCACACCAAAGTGACCTCGGATTCAAACGTCATTTTTGTCGCCAAATTTGGTGATATATCGCAAAGTTGGCGAGAAAACTTGGCGACCCATAACGGCAATATGTCGCCAGCATCATGATTTACATTGAGATTAACACCAATTTGCCCAATAAAATGTTTTAAGTAATCCTTTAGGAACTCTCGAATGCAATCGAAATTGGAGGTGCACAACTGGAGCAAGCACACTCCGAAGTTACAAAATTTCGACCACCAACGCGTACCGTTTTTGAGTAATGCGAGTAACTTACGTGCATACAGAAGTCACCAAAAACTCGTGATAACTAAATTGGAAATAGTAAAAACTAGCAAAAATACCCGGCGTTGCCTGGGTCAGTAATAATTATGAGAAAAAATCGTTACTTGCTTTTGTTTTCTGTTTTAAGTGAAAGAATTTAAAACACATCTTTTTGACGTGATCAAAAATCGAGTTTCTGCCTTACCCATAAAACTAAAATAGCAATAAGTATAAAGAACAAAATAGTACTGATTTAGAAACGAAATCACTATATTTAAGCATATACAAATTTCCAAAACATGAAATTAATCTTCTCATGTTTAAAAAGATTAATCTCTTGATACTTTTTTTTAAACTTGGAGTTTAAAACCTTCTCTGTATAACTATTGAAGTACGAAGTTTTAAAAAAAATATAGCCGCGCTCGTAATCCCCTTATACTTGCTTTAGTTATTTTGGGAAATTTCAATCATTGTGGGCTCTTGGTGCGATTTTACCGAATTTGCGAAAGTCGTTTTGGGGTACCTTCGATGATGCTCCCCCCTTCTTTCCTTACTTTGTAAAACGATATGATATTAATTTTTGTTACAGAGATATCGTCGCCAGATGCTGAGATACTTTTGGTCACCACAAAATGGCGCTTAAACAGTTTCATCCGAAATGTTTCCAATAAGTAGTAAAATTTGGTGATTGTTTGAAATTTTGCAAAAAGGAAAATTAATGGAAGTTTTTGTGCTGTTTATGGATTTGCCTAATTTAGTTGCTGGATTATTTAACACAGTAAAAAAACTCTTTTGAAAATTCTTCGATTGGCGATATTTTGTTTACATGGTGAAAGCTGAGAAACATTATGACGTGTAGTCTTCGGCTTTAAAAACAGCGACGTTGAAAAAACTGCCAAATGCATCAGCTACGGAAATCTTTCTGCAAAAATTTTGGCGATCTGCTGGTTGATATGATAATGAGTAAGTGTTCAATCAGCATAAATATCAATAAAAACCATTAATTACTTTAAAGTTCCGTTTAATTGGAAAATGATCAGCCAAATCATGTATTATTTGCCAATCTTGTGCAAAAATCATACTTCAAGATTTGACTTGAGAAAAGCCTTGAACAGTTACAAAAAGCAAAGATAGTCAACAATACAACAATTGTCGCTATCGACAGGGAGTTGAGATGATACACTAAATACTGTATTGAGTTGAGGAAAGCCTTTGAACATGGAACTAAAAAGCTCATAACTCGTTTTTTATTCGACTTAGAAATTTGGAACAGGTGCCATCTTCATCAGAAAAATCAGAGCTTTCGATGGAGATGTAATGTTAATATGTGCAAGTATTTTTTCATCCCAATATTAGAGAATTTATGCAAAAATTGTGTTTTATTGCCCCTTAAGGGGGTTTTGCCCCCCATAACGGGACGAAAACTACCCTATGTGTTATTCTGATGCATAAGCTATATTATTGTAGAGTTTCATCAAAATCCGTTCAGTAGTTTTTGCGTGAAAGAGTAACAAACATCCATACATCCATACAAACTTTCGCATATATAATAGTAGTAAGATGGATATTTCGGCAAGCCATACTTTTGTAGAAACACATGCAAGTGCATATGGGCTATAGAAAGCGAACTAAAGTATAATTTATTTCGCTATCACATTACTTCTTATAACTTCGATCAAGGAAGTACAAATTAAGATCGCAAGTATTTTAATGATATTTTTATGTTAAAAACACATCCACTGCAGTTCAGTGCGGTTGTTTTGTTATACAAAATGGTTTTAGGAATTAAATCTTACCTCAATATCCAATTGAAAATCGCAGAGAAATCACTTTTATGTTAACAACTCGAAAGTTCTTCCCCAAATGACGTAAAACCATTCTTGAGAACGATATAGTGTTGAAGTAACAATTGAATACTTGTTATTACAAGTATTCAATTGTTACTTCAACACAACATTTACAATATATTACAAGAGTAAAATATTATTGTATTATTCATTTTTTCCAACAATAGAAATACAGCTCTGTTGGATGCTGCGGTTTTGCTAAATTTTAAGAAAAAATAGGAAACATAAAAAAAAATATTTTTAAACATTTTTAAAAATAAAAATATATCTTTGAAGTTCCAAATTTTTTAAAATTAAAAAGAAAAAAAAACATGCTCCACATTTTCCTGAATTTTAAACATTGCTTAAAAACACAGTTTTTAAATTTTGACCGCCGTTCGAGATCATAATTCACTGAGAGTCTTATATAAAGCCCTATAGTGCCGCAATGACTACAGCACCCATAGTCGCTGCATTTGGGTCAAGCATTTTGCAAAGTTACTGCATTTGTATATTTTTGAACTAAATTTTGAAACTGAGGCTTTTAGGATTTCGTTTAAATAATTTGCAAAGATTTGCAGGGTGCAGTGCTATCAATGAGAAACATTTAGGTACCAGGAATACCCTCCTTAAAATGGTATTCAACAAATTTCAAAAATACAGGTTTCACACACTCCTTTTGTAAAAAGTCAATTTATTAGAAATCAAGCTGGTCTTTCTGTGGTCTACTGGTGCAAAATGGGAAGTATCTTCAAAGTTTCAGATTTCTCGGTCTTTGAAGATACTTTGATACTGGTTTAAGCATTCAAGGAGGCAATGGCTATAAGGGGGGAAGGCAGATGATTTAGCCTAACGCGGAACCCCCCCCAGTGTTTGGTTAGCAAGTACGCTTGATACTTTAGTCATTATCCCTAAGAATTTGCAGGGTATGGGGAGGGGGGGGGGCGGATAAGCTCGAAGTCATTTATGTTTCTACATAGAGATATGCGCAGACGATTTTTTTTTTTTTTGTGACAGTGAAAATTATTTCTTTAAGTTGACATTTTATTGTTTCTATTTATTTTGGTAAGTGCATCAATTCATTAAAAAAAATATTTTTGGCAACAGGGGAAAAAGAAACTATTTTTTTATACGATGTATTTATTTTAATGAGCTTATTAATTTTAATTATTATTTTTTCGTTTTGAAAGCTGTTAAAGAATTTTTTTTAATGGAAAAAAGTGTTGTTTAAAAGATGCTGCTTATTTTATTTGTTCGTTTATTTATTTTTTTTACGCATCCAATTTTTTAGATCAGTGAGGAGTATTTTATTCCTAAACATCAGCTTAAAACTTTTAAAAAATATGTTTGAAACAATTTGCGATTTTAGCTATTTTTGAGAATATTGATCAGGTACTAGAAAGTAGTATGGGTATACGGGAAAGTAGGCTCGTTTAGCTCTAGAAGGAACTTTTTGTTTTTTAATATTTTTTTATTAAGTTATACGGTACTCCAACTGAGCTACCAATATATCTGTTTTTACTTTTTCCGTTTCACTAGGTCTATAGGTAATACTTTAAAAATATATGTTGTGATGTAGCTGGGGAAAAAAATTTAAAGGAACTCACCTCCTTCTTTTGGGTAGATGTCATGGTTTACAGATGTTTGTTATGGAGTCAAAAAAGGTCAGTTTTGACAACTCATGCCGTTTTTTATTTAAAAAGCAGACGTCTTATGATTATACTATTTTTGTTAACTTTATGTATATTAAACGTATAGAGTTTTAATATACATTTCTTTTTTGTCGTGTTTTATATTATAGAATGTTTCTCTTTTTTTTTTTTAGAGTTCTCTCATTTATTTCGTAATAAACTTTTTTTTTTTTCTGAATATAACCTAAAGAACACATTCAAAATTATGTTTTGTTTTATTTTCACCTGTGACCATACTGCGTTTGTAGATAGGATATTTCTATTTAGAATTAGTGCACTATTTGACGCAAGTTCAGTTTTGAATATTTCCTGTTCTTATTTTTTATGTAGATAAACTAAACTAAATTTTGGGACATGCTGATATGGAACCTACGATATTTAAAATGGAAATCAAAGCTTACCATTCGGCAACCGAGAAATATCTCACGATAGGAACTATAACAGCTTTATACATTTAAACCTGAATAAAAAAAAAAAATTAATTCATTTTTCATAGGCATATTTTCTTACTTTTAGATGATTTTAGTTATTTTTCCTTCAAAGAATATTACTGATTTAATGAAACATTTCGAATGTACGTGAGTATGTCGTGCAGAGAGATCCCCTACAACTTTTTTTATATGAACGAAGTCGTTCAAATGAACGAGTTGAATGAGCGGATCAAAGAAATGAACCATCCTCTGATGAATGAATCATTCAAAAGAACGACATTGCACACCTCTACTAAATATAAAAAACATATTTCATCAAAATACAATGGAAGAGTATTTACAAATACACACAAAAAAAAAATTGATTTTCACGTCACATAGTGAAATAAGGAGAAATCAATAGACTGTAATTTAGCATTAAAACTGCTAAAGGATGCCCTTGGCTGAGAATAATCATCGTACAATAAAACCTGTAAAGTTGACCACCCTTGCAAGTTGATCACCTGCCTATATTGACCACCAATTTGCACTAAATTTGGCTGAGAATCTTGTAGCAAGCCCTTTGTTAGTTGACCACCTGTCTAAGTTGACCACTAAAGTACGCAACCAACTTACCGTAACCTTTTACGCAAGTGGCCAACTTACTCAGGTTTCACTGTAATACAGATTGAAGTTCAATGCAAGCTAATGGGATTGAGCAAAATTCTATCCATTCTTGTTGCATCCATTCCTTTTGCACTGTCACAAAGCGTTCTTGTGCCAGTTGCTGCAGTATTTTCTGTGCTGCGTAACTTTTAAATTTTATCGTTACTTAAATGTACGTTTTAACAATGCAATACTTGTGCGTAGACACCATAGGTTACGTTTAGGTTCTGGTTAAGAAGAATGCGTGCTTTTTTTAATAGGTTATGTGTGATTTTGGCACTCTTCTGGCGGCACTTCATTAGCAGTTTTTTTTTTGCCAATAATGTCACTCCCTGACAGCACATTTTTTCTTGATTCCTATAAAACTCAAAAAAATTCGGACATCTTCTAATCTTCATAAGGTACTCAAAACAACGGCAACTAGTGAAATAGTGAATATTAAAGGAAACAGAATTTTTTTTCTTTCTGACGAAAAAAATGCATCTACCGTACATTCACCCATTTAAAGGCTGAAGTTCATTGCGAAGAATTGAAACAAAAATTCACAAAAGAAACTTAAGTTCATAATCTGGTAGGGGATAGTTGCATACGCATTTTCACCTTTGCTGCCGCTCAAAATTAACATATGGGAAAAGGAAGCAGGGCCGTAACATAATTCCTCGACCGTATTCGGCATGATTTTTAAAAGTGATCGAGAACAGGGGCGGACTGGCCCGCTAGCCGATGCGCCCTCGCGCCTTTTTTTTTTCTTTTTTTGCTTCCCCTCCCCCCTTTTTCTGCGCTCATCAAACCTGTGCGACTTGTTTTTTTTTCTTGGCTCTTCCAAACCTAAACGATTTCGTTTTTTATCTCTTTTTGCAAAAAAGGAAGTATTGTATTCGCGAAAAAATTTTATTCAAAAATCGGCCTTAATTTCCATTTTGATCACCCCCAAATGAATGTTGAGTTTTTTTTCGACCCGACCACACGTGGATATATGCCTAGGAACGTACAGACACCCGAAATACCCATTTTGACGATCCCCGAGTTAATTACAACGCGTTTTCTCGTGACGTATGTATGTGCATATGTGTGTATGTATGTTGCATAACTGAAGAACGGTATGTCCTAGAAAGTTGAAATTTGGTACGTAGACTTATAGTGGGATCAAGTTGTGCACCTTCCCTTTTGGTTGCATTCGGATGTTTCTAAGGAGGTCTTTTGCACCTTTTTTGGGGGGGGGGGATCATTGTTAGTTTCAATGCTAACTCAAGTGGTGTTATAATTTGTCAAACACTTGGAGATATATCGCCAAGTTTTTGGCCTTCAAGTTTTGTCGCCAATTTGTCAAAAAATGTGGCGATTTTTTTTTTTAATTTTAAAATTTGGTTTTAATTTGGTCGATGTTGGTGATTATTTAAAGAGTTAACCACTGAATCACATTAAAATTGCCAATAATGGGGAAATAAATCTGTGTAAAACATTTTTTTTTTTTTTTGCTTCGGTTCTCAAGAAACTAGGGGTGAAAATATTTAGTGTTTCTTCGCTTACTCCAAGGCGCTATTATCATTAAATTGGCGTAAAAGGAAATCCTGTGATGCAGACATCAGCTCGTTTTTTTTTTTGCCTTCGAACCCGTACACTTTTTTGTTTTTTTTCGCCCTCGAACATTTTGAAATGAGCGTGTGCGCCGTGCCCCCCCCCCCTCTTGAACTTTTTTTTTTTGAATGCTTTTCATTTGCTTTATTTGCGTTCTCGAACGAGTTCACCTCTGTTTTTTATGCGCCCTCAAACCTGTGCTCTTTCGAGGTTTTTTTTTTTCTCCTTTTTTGCGCTTTTGAACTTGTGCACGTTTGTGTCGTCAGTTTTTTTTTTTTTTTTTTTTTTTTTTTTGAGACTTCGATTTTTTCTTTTTTTATTCTTTTTGCGTGCTTTGGGAGTCAAGATTGCCGCCCTCTTGGGGAACCCAGTCCACCCCTAATCGCGAAATCCATAAAACATATAAAGTAAAAATAAGTGACTGAAGTCTTAGTCTGGGCTGTTTTATCAGTAATGTCATTTGCGAAAGAAGGGTACATTTCATTTGAAAGAAACGATGTGAGCACCAAAATGTTCTCAATCGTTCCTTCGTTTGTTTATCATTACATACGTGTGACATATGAAGTAAAAATAAGTGACTGAAGTCTTAGTCTGGGCTGTTTTATCAGTAATGTCATTTGCGAAAGAAGGGTACATTTCATTTGAAAGAAACGATGTGAGCACCAAAATGTTCTCAATCGTTCCTTCGTTTGTTTCTCATTACATACGTGTGACATATGAAGTAAAAATAAGTGACTGAAGTCTTAGTCTGGGCTGTTTTATCAGTAATGTCATTTGCGAAAGAAGGGTACATTTCATTTGAAAGAAACGATGTGAGCACCAAAATGTTCTCAATGTATGTATCCTTCGTTTGTTTATCATTACATACGTGTGACCCCAGCAAAAAACTTTCAACTTTGTTAAGAGCCACTGTCTAAGAATCAGGCAGTTTAGGGCATTTGTGATTGTTGACATTTTTCATTTTCTTTATTTTCACATACAGTGGCTCCCAAAAGTCTTCGTACACCTACGACTTTCAACGAAATAGGCCCTAATCCATTGGTTAGAATTAATATTTCATGATAGGTATTTAATTATAAGATCTATGATTAATTTTTACCAAAACTACATGAAATGTTTTTAAAAAATATTAAAACTTAATTTTTAAAAAATCAAAAACCAAAAAGTGCCGGAAATTCTATGTCACAAAAGTCTTCGTACACTTTATAAATTGTCTCTTTATTATTGAATAATCTAACTTTTTATTAAGTTATTAATTGGTAGAATATCATACAATATTCATAACACCTTTTAAACGTCTGGGAATAGATTTCATTCTTTTTCTTTCTTTTTTTTGCGTAATTTCTGAGTAAGTGTTCAATCACACTTCGAGTCTTACTGTTTCTAGCTCTATTTTCGTTTTAAAGCCGTATTTTCGTAATCTAGCCTATAGCTATCTCTAAATACGTTACATTAAGTTCAAATCTGGAGATTTAGGGTTTTTTTTCTGAATTTTAGGACGATTTTTGAGGAACTAGACGCAAACGTTGAAAACCGAGTGCTTCATATCGTTATCTTGATAAAAAACAAAGTTGTTTCCAATAACCAAATTTTTGGTTAAGAGTTCAAAATTGGTTTTTAAAATATTTAAAGGAAAAGTATAATTCATTATTTCATCAAAAAATTCCAAACTATAAAGTCCTAATGCTGATATGCACCCTCACACTAGAACACCTCCACCGTCGTGATTAACTGATCCAACTAAGTTCTTAAGATTAAGTTCCTAATTTTTTCTTCTACTTACAATTATGCAAATATTTAACCAAAAATGTTGAATTCATTTTTATCTGTAAACAAGACGTAATTCTAAAACGTTTTTAGCTTATTTATCCTTGATTTTGCGACGAAAAGCGTAAGCTTTGTGTTTTTCGTGCGAACAAGGAAATTTCTGCGAGAAGAGGCCCCATTTAATCCAGCTAATCGGAGAACTTGGCGAAAAATTTTAGGTGAAAATTAAACGTAAAATTTTTTTTAACTCTGTAGAAACTTTTACAGCACTCAAATGTGTATTTTTTTATAATTTTTTCAACTTTAAATCTCTGATCACGTTTTGTCAACTTTGCCGGTTGACCTTTTCTTACCTTGTTTTCGGTCTGATTTCTTTGTTTAAAGCATTTTATCAAGCAATCTACTATACAAACAAATAAATTAACTAATTTGGAGTCATTTCAAACCAATTTACCGCAAACTGTGGGAAACAAATTCGAATTTTGAATGGTGTTTGCGGTTTTTTACGAATACCAGCGATTTTATAGCAATAAGCACAATATTAAGAAATAAATAAACAAAAAATAAAAGCCAAATGACTTATAAGGGTCAACACAATGCAAAAATAATAATAAAACGGCATATGATAATTTTAATCATGAATTTATTCGAAAATATTTGAGTGTACGATTACTTTTGTGGCGTGTTATTTCTCTGTCTCTTCGTTTTCTGACCCATTTCAAAAAGTAGATCCTTTATTATTTTGAAAAAACCAATGGGTTGTACTTAGAATGACATGGGAATGATGTGAAAAAATATTGGACTCCATATTCGAATTCAGTTTCGCGTTATTTTGGTTTTACTAAAAAATTTCAAAGTGTACGAACACTTTTGGGAGCCACTGTATGTTGTTCCTTTACACGAATGTAATGTAAATCCAAAATATAAACTTTGACTAACGTTTTTGAGAAATTAAATTTTTAAATTTAGGAGCGGAGGCAAATTTTTTCGCGTTTTTCAAATTTACAGATTTTAAAATTCTTGATGCTTTAAGCGCCCTAATAATGACATGGATTTTTTTAAAATTCCATATTACTATAGAGTCTTGTTAGATACTATTACAGCTGTCAAATCGGTGTCATTACGAGGGCGACGCCCACAGTCCGTTTTAAAATGACCGAAAACGATTTTTTTCTACATGCAAGGCCAATTTTCTCAAAGCGCCTTCATGATGACACCAACGTTTTTACATCATTTTCTAGTTACACTTGCATACATCAAAAATATGCAATAAAATTGGTTTCACTATAAGTTCGCCAGAAGATATTGGAACTTTTATTTGGTAAATTTAACAAAAACACATTATTTGGGAGGACACAGTGACCTGCGGTGACTTCCCATCGGCACGACGCTGTGGGGGGGGGGGGGGGGGGAGGGCGCAATTTCTTAAGCTCGCCAAGGCGCCAAACCCTCTAGGTACGCAACTGTTTCTCATCGTGCAAAAATTTTTAGTACCTTATGATCGCTTTTTTGTGTATCCAGCTATTGAAACATTTGTTGTAACATTAATACAACTTTTTCAATGTGTAACAGGTCATTATAAAACAAGAAGGAAAAATAAAAGAAATAATCGAAAAAAAATTATTGCTTGAATTTGAACCAAAGTAATAATACGAATCCGTCTTATTTTGCAGCAAAAGAATCAGATGCCCCACCTCTCAAGAGTAGGGCACACTCACTCCCTCCCAAAGCATCATGAAGAATCCCCCCTCCGTAATAGAGAAAAATACCCCTTAAAGCAACCTTCCTAAAAACTTCGATGGCGCAGTCACTACCCCCCCCCCCCCCCTTCCCCTTGGAGATAAAAATTTTTTAATCTCCTGAAGAGGATTCGGCAATATTTAAGTCGCAGTGTTGAAAACGCTTTTCGCCGGACACGGAATTGAAATTCAAACTGCGAGCGGCGCCAGCCTTCCACCGCCATTTGGCGAGAGAAAACTTCGGCGGTAAACCCAAATTTGAACACGAGTAGAAAAGGTATTCTCGCGCGTTCTCACTTCGCAGGCTCCAATGTAGTAAGAATGGTTATGCGAGTACATTTTAATTCGAAAACTATTTTTATTATTTTAGACTTGTTAATAATTCAGTGTTTTAATTTTAATCGCAATTTGTCTGTGAGTGTGCTCGGACATTGTAAACGTTTTTAGTTACTCTGAATTAAGAATCTATCTGCGTTGTTTAAACCGTGTATGCATTAACCAAATAGTCAACAAAATAACTGATGTCTGGAAACTTAATGAATTTATCGTCCGTTCTATATAACTCAAATTTAAAGTGAAATGTTACTGTTACAAATTCTGTGAATAGTAATTATTGTAGTAACGTAACCTGTAAATAGTTTCCCGTAATGAATATACAGCCCCTATACATTCGGCTGAAGTATATGATCCCCCCTATTTCTTTTTTGTTCATTGATAAAATTTGATAACGATTTACTATTTTCGAGAAGCGTTTGGAATGTTGTGGAATATTTGAGAGATTTCTTTCGATGTTTATAAAAGCTTCCCGCGTGATAAAAAGTTAGTTTCGATTGAGAATTTGTACTGAGAGTGTATTAGCTCTGTTTATTGCGAGGCATCTCGCTGTGTTGTTTTCGTATTTGGAAGTAAATACGTGTGTAACCGTTGAGTTTACGGTTTGTGTGATATTTGCTTAATTGCTGATGATTAATTTAGCAGTTGTTGACGCTCTTTCCTGTACATAGTGTAAATAAATTTCCTATATTTTTTAATCAAGAACTGTGTCGTCCTTTCAAGAAAGTTGGAAGCCGCACCGGATCCGTTACATTATTTATTATTCATGAATTGAAATTTGTTTTGATGAGAGTCATTGCATTTTCAGGCGACATCAGTGAAAAACGGATATTTCAGTCGTCCCCCATCAAGAGTATTTCCTGTTCTTCAGTTAAAGGTATGTCATCTTTTTTCTCCTAGAGTTGATCCGTTGACAGTTTCTAAACCAAAAGGCTAAAAGTAACTGTTCAAAACTTTGGAGTCAAGTTTCCATTCAGTTTTTTAAATACCATGTTTATTGTTTTCAGCTAGAGATGATTAAGTGTTTGCGCGAAACATACTTTTGTTACAAGATTTAAGAGCGCGTTTTGCTTATTACCCACTCCGGATTTTCATTTCGTCCCAGTTAGTCCGGATGAAGGAGGATGTCCTGTACAAAGACATATAATTCAATACAGGAATGGAAATACCAACCGGGCCTACGACTGCTTTAAAATCTCTTAAGCCTTGGTTTCCTAGAAGCAAACACGCCGATCGTGGGCGTCGCTCCACGCCGAGGCGAAAACTTGATTCTTCTGCGCATGCGCGCCCGAGCTAAATCGACGTTGTGAATGGCCACGCCGGAATCCACTTGACTTTGATTTCAGCGTCACGGCGAGGAGCGACGTCGAAGATCGGCGATTCGCTTCTAGGAAACCAAGGCTTTAGCGTTGCTAGCTAACTAGTAGGCGTCAACTCGGAGAAGTTTACATCCGTTCCGCTAGTTGTGTTTTGTTCAATTGTGGCTTCCCGAAATTTACGCCATTGAAATATATAGGATATATTGGTGTCTCTCATATGACACGGTACTTGTTCGGTATTAAACGCTACAGAATTTGCGAATATTGTTACATGGATTCGATATTACACGGTAGAAACGCTACATTTAATATTTAAAGGTTTTGCTATAACGCGATTTAAAAAAAAAAAATTTAATTTTGCTCAATTCACTGTAGAAAAAAAACTAGAAAATTAAATGTCTAAATTTGGTAAACGATAAATAAAAAAATATAGCAATAGAATAATTTAATTTTATTTTATGTTCCTTTTTTTTTTTGTGGTTGCTCAGACGATCTTTACTGCTCTAGAAAATTTTTGATTTTCTTTTTTCACTGTTTGCCATTCGTTCTTTGTAAGTGAAGATCATGTTTTTCACGGTTTTTAAATTTTATATATATATATTATTTTCATTTGAGCAATCACGAATTGCTCACTATCCTCACTTGACCAATATGAATGTTGCTTTGCTTGTTTAGGTCACCATGACGACGGTTTTTAATATTTATTTAGGAAGCAAAATTTTCTTCGTTACTGTAGTTACAAATCGTATGCGGTTTGATTATATTTATATTTTTTTCAGGCCATGATTCGAGCAGGCTTGCGTTAAAAAATGTTCTTTTTTGTGTAAAAATAAGCTTTTTTGTTTTTTTTAGGAAAAAACACCTATAAAGAAAAACTTAAACGGTAAAACTTCATCTTACAAAATTTCCAGATGACTCATTCCTATCATTTTAGATTGTCTAGAAATAAAAATACATACGTAATACTCTGTAAATGATCTTTATGGTACTGTTGGATATCGACCATTAAATCTTTATCTTTCTTACCGCATCCTAATCACTATTTCTATATCTAATGGATACGGCTCGCATTATATATTCCAGAAAATGGTCAGTCATAACATGATAGTTGCGACGAATTTCTTGGCCCATTTCATTTAATTTGTAGAAAAAGAAACCCAGTGAGTAGGGTCCTAACGCAATTCGTGATTGCGAAAAACATAATTTGAAATCGAGTCGTCAAAATTTAAATGAGTTCTGGTTGTTCAATGCTTTTTTTTTTCTAACTTGAATTTTATTTTCATGAAAGTAACCAGCGTATTTTGTATGTTTTATTGGCACATTGGAACGAAGTTTCAGCTATTCTAAAATTTGGCACCGCAGGATTGTTACATTATTTTAAAGTTTCGGATAGCACGGTTTCGATACAGCACGAAACACTGTTTTGATACAACACGTTACGTAACGTCATGTTTTGCTTTAGATACAAAATTAATAAAAAGCATAATTTAAATACATATTCAGGTTTCGCATAGTACGGTTTCGGTACATACCACAGTACGAATGAACTGTGTTATACGAGGAACACCTGTACTATTATTTGCTATATTTCAATCGCGAGTATCTCTAAAAAGGATATGTTGTAAAATTTTAAACCCCCACCGCCGTCGGATTTAGCGACCTCGTTACATATGCGTGAACCATGAATCCACAATTTTCATGTGAGTGATTTCTGCTAGATCACCGAAGATCCATACTAGGACTGGTGTTAGTGGCTTGTGGATTGATAAATTAGGGTTGACGAGGCCGGTCATAAAGGGGAGGGGGTCAGGAGGGGGCAATTGCACCCTCCTGGTTTTAAAACAGCAATGTTTGCATTAATGCATGCGTGACTTATGTGTTTTGATGTGATATGCGTTCAGTAGGTACAGTTTGCTCTCCCCCCCCCCCTCACGCAAAAAAATTTTAAGTGATGGGCCTGGGGTTGACACTGAAAAATCCATTTCTTGTACACCCCTGCCCCAGGCGCACCTTACCAGGGAGCCACACGAAGAGTGTAATACGAAAAAATAAATAAATATGTAGCCGTCCAAAGAACATATTGACACATTTCTTTTGACGCATTAATTATTTGCCCTCTTGTGCCCCTGTTGTCGAGATATCAAGTTTTCGAGGTTCCCGAAGCTTAAGAAAATTTACCAAATTTTAAGACTGGCAAATTGAAAGATGTGACCAGACATCCATCTGTAGAGCAGGTGACAGGTTTGTCCCGTTCCTTACCAAAAAACCCTCATTTTTGCGTTTTTTCTTAAAATTTGGGCCGACTTTGAGACGTCATGTTTCGATGAAGAGGACGCGAGGGCAGATAACTTATGCGTCCGAAAACATGTTTTACTACTGTAAGTCGGTAGCTACTCATTTGGATTCATATCATTTTTACATTGCCCTTCGTGAGTGCTTTTTCAAACCATTTACGTGATGTAGGAATATTTCTTTCGGAAGTTCAAGTTTTAATGAAATGTTGTGATTAGTGTAGTCTGAAACCAACAGTTTTGACGATGCCATTTCTTCCCGTGACAGCCAAAGATATATGCAAGTATTTTCATGCAGTGATGCTTTTCTCACGGGAAGGGGCTGCACATTTTACACATTAACACGGGAATGGAAGCTGACTTGCAAGTTACGCTATATTAGTCAGTTTAGATTTGACTATTAAGAATTCATAAGATATAAAAAAAAAATATGTTTTCATGCCACTGTTAACATTTTTACAGTTGATTTCTTTCTTTAAATTGAATTATTTTTCTGGGCTCAATGACTGCTACTCATCAAAAAAAAATCTAATTAAAAAGTTAGAAGTTAGTATTCTAATTTTAAGTTCACACTTTTACGCTTTACTGAGCCAATAGACTATTTTGTTTTCTACCCGAAGCGGCTTTTTCTTTTTTTTTTTTTTTTTTTGTTTCTTAAAATGGAAATCTTAAAGCAATTGTCAGCAGAGTTCTATATACTTTTTTATTTTTATTTTCTTAATTATCTTTGCATTGATGGCTAGCGAAGTTCGGACTGCTATTTGAATTAAAGTGCAATTTTAAGCAGAATTTATTTCGGAACTGAACGAGAGCTTACGTTCCCGAATTCCGAAGTCCAGTTTCAACATTCGATCTATGCTTGTTTTTCATCTAAGGCAATCCGATTTGTGAGAAATTGAAGCATGAAATTGAACCAATTCCATCGGTTGTTCATAACAATTTGGCATTAATTTTAATTTTTTAACCTCACTAAGGAAAATGTTTTTTTGTGGCGTATTGTTTTATTTACATACATCCTAAAAGAAAACTAACTTCAGTTGCATGAGACAAGTATCGGATAGTGCATGGTAAATTTAAACGATGGGAGTAAGAGGTCATGGCAAGTTTAACAAAAGTGAACAATTCATTTCAGTTGCATTTAATTGGACCGGAATACCCATGCACTGCGAGTATTTCAGATAAATGATTTTTTGCAATTTTTAGTGGCTTTAATCGTGATAAGTAGGGGAACGTGGATTCAAAGTGAAATAGCGGTGTAAAGTGAAAAGGTAAAATATGTTCTCTGCGTATAGCGCCTCGCAATCAGGTAATATTTTAACAATGTAGTAGCACATGTAGTTTATTCCAGTCATGAAAAAAATACCGAAGAAGATTAAAGCATTTTGATAATACAGCCAGTTTTCAAAAACTGATACTATTATTGTAATATTTATTGTAAGTCAAAAATCATTTTTGATATTATAAAATAATAAATTTCTTGTTATTGACATTTTAAATATGAATTGACATCTTCTATCATGCGGCGCAATATTTATTTAGTTAATATTAAGCTTATTTGTTTTTTAATAAATTTTTTTCGTTTACTCACTCAATCGGTTGCTAAAAACACTTACGTATTTGTTTATTCATTAATTCATTTACATTCCTTTGTTTGGTAATTTACCAATTTATTCATCCATTCACTCATTTTCTTATTAATTCACTCGTTTACTCACTAATTTTTTTTTCTTCATGTATTTGTTAATTAATTTAATTATTCGTTCCATTTTCTTTTTATTTATTCAAAATTTTATTTACAGATTCATTTGATAAAAAAAATACTTTTAAATAATCAAAAAGATTAAATTTCATTACAAAAACATTTCATTTTTTCCTTCGTCCCATGAAAAAAAAAGTGAAAACTTTCCACATTTTTTTTGAAGGCTCAAAATTACTGCCAAAAATTAAAAATAATGTTTCAATGCAAGTTTTATTTTAAAAAAATACAATATTCTTTCCTCTTGTACTGTAACTTTTAAAACTAATTTCCAATTGGTTCATTTTGAAAAAGCTCAGTCATTTTAGCCGTCTCACTTTGCTCCACATTCCCCTTCTTGTGAACTAAGAGCAAGATTTTTACAATTAACTCGTGATTATCCGCGGTTTTTCACACTTTCCCATTTTTTTTTCGCCTATTATAAACTGAATTTATATCTATTTGATAAATGATTTCAAAAGTCTAGATAAGTCTAGATGAGTGCACTAGTAGAGTAGCGAAAAAAATCTTCCTTGATGGAACAAAAGACATTTCAGGCTGCGCTATTGCTAGATAGAATTGGATCAAATTAAACACAATCATGTTGAATATGCCTCTGCGCGATCTGCTCTCGTATATATGTAATCTGTTTGTGGAAACGAACGATCCTTTTTTACCTTTTGCGTACATTTTTTACTCGCACTTTATAGCCTTCAGCTATATGCGAGTGTTATCGATTTTTTAAAGCTTTTTACATACATACGTAACGCATTTTACATACTTTTCCGGGTTGGTAGCGGAATCCGCTTATCTGCAATTTCCCGCGTCACCCTAGTTTGATAAGTTACAACCATAGACTAATAATAAGAGTAGACCGAGCTTTCTCATTCTTACTGATAAAGAAAATTGGTTCATAGATGTATCATGTGACTAGTGGAAGGGCTTGGCGAAGACTTTGGCAGCATGGTTGCTAGATGGCAGCATTATCTATAGTTTGGCACTCGACATGTATTTTAAGACAATGTGTTTTCATTAAAAAAAACTTCCAGGTGCAGAGATTGAACTCTTTTTCTTTTAGTTATGCATTATTTTGACATTAGTAATAGTTTTTGATCAGTTTTCGGTAACTTTTATTTTATTTGGAGCCGTCAGCGTTGGCGTGAACGAAATGGCGTAAACGTTTTGCGTTAACGCAAAAATGTACTAATCGGTATCTTAAATTGAAACTGTAGGTAAAAATCTTACCTTTGCTGATTCCTCTTGGTCGCTTGCATCTTTTATTGCTTAGAGAGTTATTGAAATTGACTAAAGAAAATGCACAATACTATCTAAACGAAAAACTCACTATATTAACAAAATATTTACAACTTAGAATAACAAATTTACAAATCGGACTCCGTAAAAGATCATTCTTCCGTGTTCCATCAATTCTATTTATTTTATTTCGCGCTGGCGTTGATCGTCTGCTACGATTAACGCCCGCTGTTGTTAGGATATCCACCAGTCACATGGTTTGGTTTATGAGCAGCAAAAGGGTTGCCATAGCTCGGTCTACTCTTATTATTAGTCTATGGTTACAACATCATGTAGATATGAATGAGAATGTTTGACCCGAAATTAAACCTACCAGGGTTGATCTGGATTGATTTGTAACTGAAAGTTATTATTTTCTTGATCTGGATCGATTTGTAACTGAAAATTCTTATTTTCTTCTACTTGGGAAATTGCTAAGGGAGAAAAATCTGCGGTTTCCTATTCTGTCAGTTTTTGCTCATAGGCACAGTTACTTTTTAATTTAAACATAAAACACATATAAAACTGAACGAGCCTATGATTTCGAATGTCGTCAACCTTAATTGTTTACCAGTAGTTTGCCGCCCCCCCCCCTTTTTAAGGCTCCAAACAAATTTAAATATCTTTGAGACAGAAAACTTTTGCAAAAAATCTATAACTTCAGTTAAAAGTAAACAATTAAATCGGTAAACAATTCTCAGCTTATTATCTCATGCTTTCGGTCATCATGTTTCAGTAAATGTCGAGACATGCTTTGTTATCATTTTTATTATTTATTGAGCAATCACGATTGCTTATTGTTTTCATTTGACCGTCCTTGCGTCCGGTTCCTTTTTCAGCTTATACCAGGGGCCTCTGCAGGCGCCCCTCCTCTGGTCCTGACCACTGTCCCCCGAAATCCAGTGGCGTGCTTGTCCTACACACACGCGCTCTCATGCACACTTACACAGAACTGCACACACACCGCACGGCTATACACACGTAACCGCCCAGGAGGAGGGGCAAGCTTGATTGGACAGAAGTCGTTTCTAGAAACAATAAATCCAATGAGTAGAGTCCTTCCGAAACTCGGGATTGCGAAAAACATAATTAAAATTTAAAATTTCAGAATTAAATTAGTTTTTTTTATTATTAACCGTTTTCTTGTTTATATATTTATTTATTTTCAATATAAAACAACTGGTAGATCTCCAATCAAATAAAAATATGACTTTTAAAGAGCTAAAATAGTTTAAGAATGTAATGACTTAAATGAAAAGAAAGCCGTTAAGTTCTTATAAAATTATATTAAATCAATTATCTCAACCTCTTAGTTGTTATATTTTAGTAAATAACAAGTATTATATATTTTCTTAAATTAGTTTCTATATTAAAACTTTTCAGTTTTTTAATTAATATCTTCGTTAAGTATTCTCCAAAGACGCAACCTAGCTAAGAACACTCTCGATCAACTCTCTTTTCGAACATTTTTTTTTTTCCAAAATCGATCCACTCGTTTAGGCGCTAGAAAGCCTCAGATACACACACAGACACGTCAAACTTATAACGCCCTTCCTTTGTGTATCGGGGGTTAAAAACAAGTAACTGCAAATGATTAAATGTTTTAATTTTTATAAACATACATTTATTTACATGAAATATCTTCAACTCGTAACAGGGGAGGTGAAAAAGTACAACGTAACAGGGGACGTGATGTCTCAGAGATCGCTCTTTTTGCAAATTTTTGAAAAATTGTGTAATTATGATATGTTTCTCTAATTTCACACGGATGTTCTTTTATTAAAAAGAGGAAAAATATTTTTGAATTTTTAATTGAAATATACCTTTTCCGAGGAAATTTTGCTCGAGTCTTAAGAATTTTCGAGAAAATCATTTGCTGTAGTAAATAACTATCTACGTAATAAAAACGAATCTATTATTTATTTATGATTTTATTTTAGTTCTTTAATATATACAGAACATTTTAGAACCAGAAAATTGATTACATCACGTTACGGGAAAATTTTGACAGCCCTTTAATTGTTGGTATTTTGTGTCGTATTTCGAGAAATAATTCAGCCCGCATTGTCCCTAGAACATCATTGCGTAACGTTTGTGAACATTTCAAACAACTCTCAATTTCATCTGGAATATTTTGCATCTCTTCCGCATAACGCGGATAAGATAAATGTACCTACAGGTAGTTATCAAAATAATAGAAACAACTATGAATAAAAAAAAAGTGACATTTTTGAATGTGCTTCGTAAGCAATGAAGAACAAAATTAGATATCTGTTTTTTTTTTTTTTTTTTTTTTAGCCTACTTTCCCAGTAAAAATCAGAGAAAGAAGAAAAAAGCATGAAAGAAGGCTTAATACATCTTAAAAATATCCCGAAAAACAAAAAAAAGTCAAAAATAAATAAAATAATTAAATAAATATCGAAAAATTAAAAATTGGAAAGTAGGGTATTGAGATGGGGAAAAATGTCTGTCGGTCTGTCTGTCTGTTGGTCTGTCTGTCTGTCCCCCCCTAATAACTTTTGAATGAATAGTCCGATTCGAACAAATTTTTTTTTGTTAGAAAGATCTCGGCGAGGACATCTCATTCCCATAATTCATTTTTTGATTTGAACAATTTTTCGTTCAATTTTGAACAGTTCAAAAAAACTTAACATTAGCGCCTACGGGGAAATTCAAATCAAAAATAAATCTTGAACTTAGAAGCGAAGTGGCTTCAAACAAACTTTGTAGGGGAAAACTTTTGATAATAAACATGTATCGAAAATATCTTTTTGATTTGAACAAGTTTTCGTTCAATTTTGAACAGTTCAAATCTCTTAACATTAGCGCCTAAGGGGAAACTGAAAGTCAATATAGATTCCGAACTTAAAGGCGGATTTACTTCAAACAAACTTTGTTGGAAATAGCTCTTGACGACCTACTCCCGACTCCGACTCCGGGAATTTAGGGGCACCTGACACCGACTCTGACTCCTGTTCCCGACAATTAATCGGACTCCGACTCCCCGACTTCGACTCTGACTTCGTAGCTTTGGCAAACATTTATACACGGAGGACAAATGACTGACTCCGATTTTTGGATATTCGACTCCGACTCTTTTATCCCAAAATGAGATTGACTCCGACTCCGACTCCGCTGCTGTGGTTTTAACTGTGAAATAATTATTGTTGATATGATTTGTTTTTATTTTCACGCTCAAGTTTTAATTTAGGTATTTAGTTTTCGGTGAATAAACTCGAAAAATATGCGCAGACGATTTTTTTTTTTTTGACAAGGAAAATTATTTCTTTAAGTTGACATTTTATTGTTTTTTTTTTATTTTGGTAAGTGCATTAATTCGTTTAAAAAATTATTTTTGGCAACAGGGGAAAAAGAAACGATTTTTTTTTATATGATGTATTTATTTTAATGAACTTATTATTATTTTTTCGTTTTGAAAGCTGTTAAAAAAATTTTTTAATGGAAAGAAGTGTATTAGCTGCTTTGTTTAAAAGGTGCTGCTATTTTATTTGTTCGTTTTTTTTGAAGAAAAGTAAGAAATATTTTATTCCTAGAAATCAGCTTAAAATATTTAAAAAAATATGTTTGAAAAAATTTGCGATTTTAGCTATTTTTGAGAATATTGATCAGGTACTAGAAAGTAGTATGGGTATACGGGAAAGTAGGCTCGTCTAGTTCTAGACGGAACTTCTTGTTATAAATAGCAATGTGCATATCCTGGTTGTACAGGGTGACTTAATTAAAGTTCTGGAAGACTTGGATTTTTTTTAAGCACTTGAAATGTCGGACCTCTAAACTTAAAAAAGGCCAAATTGTTGGAGCGCGTCTAACTGGAGCAAGTGTAACTGAAATATCTCAACTTTTAGGTGTTTCTGGAGGTACAGTATCTGAAGTCATGACAGCATACACACACCGCGGTACAACAAGCTCGGCAAAGTAAACTAGTGAACGGAAAGAGAAGCTCAGTAAAAGAAACCGACGGATATTGAATCGGATTGTAATGTTTAAAAAGCGAACAACAGCAGCAAAGGTGACCACAGAACCCAATCACCATCTGGATTCACCAGTGTGAGTGATTGCAATCAGAAAGCACCTTTATTTACCGAACATTTACAGCAGAGTAGTCATTCCCAACATACTTGTCACAGAGTGTTTCCATTATTTGATAACTACTTGCATATTCGCAGTTTCTAACGTTAAGAGCCATGTCTACTACTGCTAAAAATTGTAACACTAAAAGACAGGTGCGATCTCAAGCGCTTCTAAGAATGCAATAAAATTTAAATCAGATGCACTTGCCTAAAGATACTAATAAGCAAGGGGGTGTTTAAAGTCACAAAACAAAAATATATTGGGAAAAACCATTCAATCAGACTAAAAATGAAATAGGGGTGATCGAATGAACTTTTGAGCGGTCTGCGAGACCGCACCGCCCCTGTTAAGGGTTAATTAGTTGAAAATTACAAGAGATATTAACTAACTCGTGCGTAACATATAAAATGAAAGCAATTTAAAATTTTTAAGATTTTTTTTCTTAAAACGTTATATAATTACATTTAAACATGAAATGACTCTTACTTACGCATACCAAACTCAATTATGCCCAAGATAAATCTTTTTTCGCATAAAGTTAAAATTCCTTTTTGATTTATCATATTCAGTTATTTGACATGGACTAAAAGTCTTGTTTCATTATGCATTTAAACTAACCACTTTTTGAAATATTTATCCAACCACGATGCATATTTGCATGTTTCATATCTTAATGCATGAAAGCGTTGCATATGTCTTTGGCTTCTACTTTCAGCTGTGAGTCTTGTTGGAAGGATGTTCAGCAGCCAGACGGTTGGAGAGTGCTTGCGAATTTTCGTGCTACCAAATCTGTTTTGCAGCAATGGGATTCCGAGTTATTACTCTCTGGTGGGGGGGGGGGCACGTCGTGTTGGAGAGAGAATGTGTGGGTTACAAGATGGGGTTCTCGAGGACAGACGTGCAGCCCTTAGACCGTCGGTCGAGGAATATGTGGGTGGTGGGAAAATGGCAGGAGAGAGAGAGAACAATCTGTTCTGCGTGGGAATATCTTGCAAAACTGAAGCGAGTTCGTGTTACTTTATGGACCATTCAAAAGCTATATGATTCTTAAAAAAGAAGATCGAGGATTGTCATTGACGGCCGCATTCACCAACTGATTCGAACCACCGAATGAAGCCTTCACCGGTAGAAGAATGCTTCGATTGGAAGTTCCGGTGTCTGGAAAGGCTTCGAATCGTTTGTTGAATGGGGCCGTTTGGATGGGAAACCAAAAGCCAAATCCAGCTACATCACGGGTCAATCACTGCATTAAGGATTTATAACAGATGTTATACTTTGTGTAAAATTCTCTGAAGAAAAGATAGTTTGTTGTAGACCAACTCGTGTAAAACAGGAGGGAAAAAAAGGAAATTTCCCTTTTTGTACCTAAACCGCAAAGCATTTTGAAACCAAACTCTCGGTACCAGTGAACTAAAATAATAAAACCTCCTTTAACCAACTTAATTGAATTGATGTATTGAATATTTTGTAAAGAGTAGAATTAACACGAATTTGAATTAAACTTCCGCATACTACTCTTTGAAAAGCGGATACGATCTCGTTAGTGAATGGGATGGCATTTAGTATGAAACTCTTTCTGAGCTAAGCTTAAAAAAAAAAAAAAAAAAAGTCCTCCTAGAAAATCTCTCCGCAACTGGAATTTCACTAAGTTTTTTTTTTTACAATATAGCTTCGTAAATAACGCTATCAATGTTAGTTTAGAAGAAACTGAATCTTTATTAGAGAAGTTCATTTAGTCCCAGTTTCTAAGAATTTTCTAGTAGTTATTATTTTTTTTCACAGTGTATTGCACAATATAGCTTTTGAATGAACCTTAAGATTTATACTTATATATCCATCATGGCCTGCCCCAACGTCAGTTTTAAGGAGCGGCTTTAGTTCTTATTGAATTTGTTGCTATAAAAAGGGTTCAAGTAGTTTCTTTGCTTTAACAAGAAGCGAGCTCACACTTTTACAGTTTTCGTGCACGTAACTACTTCCATTCAAAATCAAAGATTTTAAATGCAGTAGCGAATCATTTTATGCATCGATAAATATTGTTTCCAACTTGTTCCATGGATTCAGAAATTATTTAGTCTATTTATTGATAAGTTGGATTATTTTATCTTCATAAACAGTTGAATAACGGAAAGCTGCACTTGTAACTTATCAATTTATTGTGCCATATTGGATTCTTTGAAAGCTCAAGTTTTAAAATCGTCATCCCTTAAAAAAAAAAAAAAAAAAAAAAAAAAAAAAAAGCCGAAAGCTTTCAGAGAAAGAAATAAGTACGATTTCGCGGCGTGAATGGAATACAACCATTTTACAACTCCTGGACAAACAGTAGTCCACTCAAAGCAGTTAAAAAACGTGACGAGAAAAACTTTGAAGATTTTTTTTTTTTTTTTTTTTTGTGTGTGTGTTTTTTTTTTTTTTTAAGTTTGTCTTGTGGATTTTATAATTTTTACAAAGTGAATCTGCTGAGCCGAGTCCATTAAATACTTAAAATTTAGGAAGTTTGGACCCTCCAAAGAACTAATTCATGCATACTTGCCTTTCACAGACTAAAGATCTAAAGAAAGACTTTCCTCGGGTATCTGACGGGGGTATTATCCTAGAGTAAGATCTCGCACATTTTGAAATATTAAGGAGTTTTGTTTCAAACGTATTAATAGGAGATTGATAATGAAAGTTTTTTGAACTACAATTTTTATTCTAATTATTCTTTATTTTCATAATTTCATTTAACGTTTTTGGTGCTAAATTGATTCTTTCGATTGCTTAAACAATCTTGGTATCTTAAGTACATTTCTATGAAATGTTAAAAGACGTTACGAAGTCTAAGAAATTTCGCTTGAAATTGCATTATAAAATTTAGAAGATTAAGAGTGGCAAAACAATGTATTTAATTTCCATATCTTTTCGCCTTTTCATGTAGTTTTTGCGAATAAAAATGCAACTTTTACGAAGAAAATTTGAAATTCCATTGTTTCAAAAATAATTGTCATAGTTAAATAATGATAATTTTGAAACTAAAACAGTCACTGTCGTAAACATTTTCATCTTAAACATTGTAATACTTTGTATATTTTAAATTAAAGCATCGGCATTTATCCAATACCTTATTGAACACTTTTCAATCACTCAAGCAAGTCAGGTTATTCGATGATTCGGAATCATTTCTTTATCATGCAAAAGGCGTAGAAAGGAATCAGAATTTTTTATATCTAATTTTCATATTACTTTATTTCATTTACAATATCCAATTTTCATAATGCTTTTTTTCTTTCTTTTTTTTTGAAGAGTTGAACTGTGTTTTACAACTGGAACAATAGGCACAGGGCCACTTTGTTGTTATGTGGCAAAGAATCCACCGAGGGGGGGGGGGTTACTAAAATACTTATGCTATAAATTCACAGTTGGACATGAATGTGCT
The DNA here is from genome assembly GCF_026930045.1 of Uloborus diversus. Taxonomy (NCBI): domain Eukaryota; kingdom Metazoa; phylum Arthropoda; class Arachnida; order Araneae; family Uloboridae; genus Uloborus; species Uloborus diversus. Next base: position 256,068,183 of record NC_072731.1, read on the forward strand.
ACAGCATGAGTGTTGCAAAAAGTTATGCTTGTGTTTCTCGGGAAAGTCTTATGGAGACACATTAAAACTGTTTTGTCCTGAAACTGGATGGAATTACCTAACCGGTTGAAACTTACTTTCTGTGGCTCTACTTTCCGGTGTAAACTCCTGAAAAAGGTTTTTGTTAAAAATAAAGAGATCGAATCTTTGATTGGGAAATTTTTTAAAGAAGAAAAAAAAATACAACCCTTGATTTTGCTGTACACATTCTGATTATTTTATATGATAAAAATGGCGAAACGCTTAAAACGTAAAATAATTCTCCTGGAAAAATGTAAAGAAAAGAATGCAAAGCATACAAAGTGCCTTTAATACTTGTAGACTAAAAAAACTTTGAAGTTTTAATAAAGAACGACCTCCCCTGTTACAGGAACTTCTGCTAAAATGAAAATTTACTCATAGAACAGGTCGACATCTTATGTCCTCGAACAGTTTTTTTGTATGCAAGTATAATTCTGTAAATGGAGTTTTTGTACAGTGCTAGGTTTGTTACTGGGAAACCTTCGATTTATTGCAAGTACACTAGTTAGCACGTTTTTGGAAGTTGATTCCCCCAAAAGCAATTTTTAGGAGGTTGAAATGTTCGGTAATAATTATGTTGTGAGTTAATTTGGCTCGTAACTCATTGGTATCTTTCTTAGCAACTAAACTGATAAACCCCTTATTTTACAAAATGTTTATTTAATGTTCGGGAAGAATTATACACTAAAAACGTGCGACATAGAGCAGTGGCCTATCAGTATTTGTTTTTGGCCAATAAAAATGAGATAGACAGGCTTTACATTGTACTAGAGGTAACGAATAATTGTTTAAAAGTGGCCATTGAGGTTCAGAAATGAGGAATGTTCTTCATATGGTATATCCTTTGTCGGTTTCGCGGTGCAAATTAAACTGCTCTGCTTAAAATTTGCGGGAATAAACCATTGATGGAGACACTTGAGTTAAAAGGCAGACTACTCAATTTTTCCGAATGGCCACATGTTTACGTTAAGAAATACTTTCAATTTGAATGCCAGAAAGTAACCCCGATGTTCGGTTTAAACTTGTATTGGGCCGGAGCTACTAGCGCAGCCCAATTTATCTTTTCGGTCCAGAGATGGATCATTAAAATTCTTACATATATATATAAATTACATTATTAGGTTTGAAAATATGAAAAGAAGGGGTTCGAGGTGGGGTGGGGGTTGTTCCCCAAATCCTCCTCTCATTGCGTGTCTCATTCGACCCAAAAAAAAGTATGAATATTTGCTGATCCATTTCAAATTCAATCTTACTCTCCTTGATTTCATAGTATTCAGCTTTACGAGGAAGTTTTAGCACAAAATATACTGAACACCGATCGTGGTGCTCCAAGCCCATTTGCTCCAAGTTTGCAAGTATGTTTTCTTTTTGTTCATTGAAATACTTCTAATAAATTAAAAGCAAGACTACCATTTGGCTTTCCGTACTGTTACAGGATATTCGATTAGTGTGAAAATATTTAGTAGTAAACGTTTCTAAGGATGACTTTTTTGGGTTTGTGCTGAAGATCGAAAGCTAATTCAGATTTCAAGTACGCCTTTTCCCTTTGCAGCTCATAGGCAAACATTGAGGTTTTCGCAACAATAAAATCAATTGTCCATGGACTTTAGATGCAAGTAATCATGTAACTAGAACATAATGGAAGCACTTTGTAGTTTCTGCAGCTTCTAACTCACTCTAAACCAAAGGATTTTCAATATGCTTTATATACATTCATTTTCTCAGGTTCTGAACGATCACTAAATACGAAAATTCGTTGTAGTTTGTATACAATTTATAAGAAAAGAAAATTATCATAGCTGCATACAGTCCATAAGAAAAGATATTTCTCATAGCACATTGTTTACATGCTGTTTCTGTATAGATGCTTGTTGAGTTAAGCTACCGGAACACCTTAATGAAAAGAAAAGCTGCACAGTGGCCGCTTTTCAATTTATCAAATGACAATTGAGGTAGCGAGAAGCAAAGGGATGTAAGTGGATGTTTTCAAGTTTTGAGTAAAACGCATTCAAAGATAACATCCTAGGTAGACTTTTATTGAAACATTTTTCTAAATCATGTTGTGAAACAGCACCTACCGGAGCTACTAGTACAATCTCTTGCCCCAAGACAGAGGAGAGGTTCACCTACCATTTGTACAGGTTAGCGTTTGATTTTTCATTTTGACACTTGCATCTCTTTGCTTCTCACTGCCTCAATTGTCCTCGAAATTATACATTTAAAGTTAAAGCGTGCGTTTTCTGTTTGAACTTTTTTCAGAACGGACAGCTCTTTTTATGTATTTTGCATTTACTAGTGGAAGTACTCGATATGACAAAGTTCTCATATGAAAGTTAATGTAGCAGCATAAATAGGGAAGGTAAACAACTGAAACGGAAACATGTTTTCTGATCGGGGTCTGAGTAGTAAAAAATGATGAATCAATGTATTAAAACCTGCAACTCTTATGTTCCTTAGATAGTAAGGCAAAAGTTTATATAAAAAAAGTAAATTATTAGGAGCGTTGACCTCGGTGTGTAATGCTTGATTATTCAAGTCTTTTCTAATTGAGTGTATACTGATTGAGGAAAATTTAAAATCTCAACTCGCAAAATGTCATGTCTAATTGGTGTTTTACGACTCTATGAAAGTTAATTATTTGATTAACTGTTTCAATTAAAAAGTTGAAATAAACTAGTTATAACTTCTCTTTCGTCAAATACCGTTTAAAGATATAAACTGACATAAATTAAATAAACATATAATCATAAAGATAATTACAAGGCATAAAATTGCGAAAATTAGTCGCTGATTTAATCCTGACTGCAAACTTACTATCTGAAATTTTATATTTATGGTCTTTGTTTTGTTGCAAAATTCTGCAAGTTCATTTTAGATAATTAATGTATGTGATGATAAATGATTCTCTTTTTGAGTCAATTAACTGTTCAAAAAATTCCCATGACATTTCAACATCTATGTTCTTTGTTCCTTTGGAAATTTAAGGTCACTATTTACACCACTGTTTTAAATTCCCTTAGTTTAGACAACCGTAATTGTTTTTGGTAAATTTTGCCGTTTAATTTTAGTAAGACATCCTAATTCTTATTTTAGGCGAAAATTGCAATTATCAAATATAGTTCCTGAGAGATGATTACTTTTCCCAATAGTAAATGTTTTGCTTAAGTTAGGTATGTAGATAGTAAATGTTTTGCTTAAGTTGCAATAGTTTGTTTTGCTTAAGTTAGGAAGCACAACCCCAAAATTGAATGGGAACATATTAAAGCCGTTACTGCAAAAGCGGGAATGAAAACATGAGCATTTAATCTCAGTAAAAGTTGCGTATTGGGCATAGGAAATAAAATTCTGAAATTTTGTTTACTGTTAATTTCCTATATTTTTCATTACACTAAAAACTTAACGTGTTATTTTACATCTTTTAGGATTAATTTTAGTTTCATAATTTTTTTACATGTGCATTTTTTTTTTTTTTTTGAGACTGCATATTGTTCTGAAAACGACCATTCTAATCAAAAAAATATTGTATCAAGTACAGAAAGCTTTGTATTTACGTTAGATTTCTCATTCCAACTTCTACTGTTAGTTTTTATCATTCCTAGTTACCGCCTCTAAGCCAGGGCAAAGGCAGAACTACATGCAATATACCAGACAATCCGATTATCACATTCGAAGACTGCAGTTTCGTTCTTGCTAGAACTCATCACTCTGGAATAGCGAGTAACCGAGCTGGATGAGGCGTAGGGCCGGTAGCTTACTGCTGAATACCCAAGCTTTGCCTTCAATTTACGAGTCGAACCACACCATGCAGCGGACACTGGCTGGTGAGAAAAAAATTACCTTTTCTTCCAATTTGTTGGCGCTCTCAGTTTCAATGAGATGACATCTGTCTCCAGCTCGGTTATTCACTATTCTAGACAGATGAGTTCTAATAAGGAAAAAACTGCAGTCTCTGGATGTGATAACTGGGCTGTCTGGTGTATTGAATGCAGTTATGTCTAGTTTTCTCATTGTCGTCTGCACGAACAAATGCACGTATATACGTAAGTATATTCGAAATATCCACTTTTAACACCTTGAGTGCATTTTGACCCGTTTCGTCCTGACGTCTGTACAAAGTTTTGTGCAAGACTTGGAGATCGTTTGCCGTAGAAGTTAGAAGTGTTAATACAGGAGCTATTGCAACGTCTTTTTCTGCACATCCGTTTTTGGTTGCAGTCAGATATTCCAAAATGGAGTTTTATTCAGTTTTGCGTCACATTGATGTTCATTTCAAGTCACTTTCTGCCACCAGATTTTCATGCACTGCTCAATTCATCTGTATTATTCAAGTAACTAGTATTTTGTGCCACTTGGTGAGTTTTGGCGAAAAAATCTTTCCAGAAGTTTTTTTTTTAATTTTTTGCACTCATTAAAAAAAGTTTTACAATCATGTGAGATTATGCAGCATTAGAGCTGTAAGATATATGGTTACGCTTAAACGAAAATAGTTTTATAAATTTAAAAAACACATGGTATTTAATAGGGGTTCAAGAAGATCACGTGTCCACATCATGTATTGTTTTATTTATCAAGAGTTGCTAGAGAGCTGTCAGTTAAATTCATGACTCTTTTTGATACATTTTTTTTATGTTTCCAGGTATTAAGGGTAAAATGCCTGAAAGGTTATCAAAAATTAAAGTTAAGAAGCAATTTAAATGCTCTTTATGTTGTTGGATAATTATAAATAGAGATTGGCATTCCCATTGCTAAATACGTTAACTTGTGTAGAAAATCATCACGGTATTTTACAATTTTTTTCATAAAAGTTTGACTGGAAAGCTGTACTTTGTTTGAAACATTGCAACAGTTGCAAATATTTTAAGCTCTTTCTTACTTGAAAGAACGTTTTCATTTTTTAATTTGAGGACATCCAAAATCTATTTTCTTTGTTAGAAAATGTGGATCCTTGGTAATTATGCATTGCAGATTTAGTATAACTTCCCGTGTCTTGCATTGTGAAGGGGTATAGATGAAAAAAAAAAGGGAGAGGGGTTTTGAAAAGAAAAAGGGGTGAACTTAAAAATCAATATGAAGTTTTTATTTATTATTTAAAATGCAAAACTCAAGTGCATGTACATACGGTGGTTCTTTTTTGTAGTTTATTTGTTCTTGTTATAACAACGCTTTTGATGCGGGAAGTTTTACTGATCATTTCATACATTTCACAAGCCTACTTATATTTATTGATGTTACCACATAAGTCATATTTTATTTTTTATTGAGCAATTACGATTGCTTATTGTTTTTACTTGACTGTTTTGATGTCCTCTGATTTTATTTTCTTACCGCCACCCTCTGCAGCATCACCGTCGACCGGGTCCTCACGATGCTGCTCCTATAGCGAAAGCCGTCTCCAGGTTGCATCCATGTCCTACACACACGCGCATACATACACAACTACACACACACACACGCACGCACACACAAACATACACACATACACAAACACATACACCTACACACACATACACAAACACATACTTACAACTTCACACACATTCATGCCTGCACACAGACACAAACACATATGCCTCTACACACATACACATACCCCCCCCCACACACACATACATATACACAACTACCCACACACTTATGCTAGCACACAGACTCAAACACACATGCCCACACACGCGCATACATACACAACTACACACACACGCACGCACACACAAACACACACATACACAAACACATATGCCTATACACACATACACATACCCCCCCACACACACATTCATATACACAACTACCCACACACTTATGCTAGCACACAGACTCAAACACACATGCCTACACACGCATAGACATACCCCATACACAGAAACACACATACCCCTACACACAAACACACACGCCTACATACACACACTCGTGATTGCGAAAAACATAATTTGAATTCAAGATGTCAAAATTCAATTTAATTTTCCTTTTTTTTATGAACTTCAGATTTGTTTCTATAGAAAAATAGACACGATGCTCTGGCGGGAACTCGTTTTATATGCCAAATTGTTAGGGATGATTCAAGCAAGTATATTGTTCAAAGTGGAAGAAGTAATCTTCTTATAACAAGGAATATTGTTTCCAGAGTTTTCTACTTAAAGATGCACTTCAAAACCTTAGAGTTACCCTAAAGAACGCCCTCTGAATTCTCAGTTTCCCGTTTATAGCTTTAGAAGTACTGCCTGTATATTTCTGTTATGTACTTGGTTCATTGCATAGTTTACTGTTTGAAATATATATTTAATGACTAGCTTACTACCCGGCGTTGCCCGAGTGCTTTTTAATGCAACATATCTTTCGGATAATCAATTGAATGAATTCTATCTAAATGAGCGTAAAAAAATACATTCATAACGCTTTCTAGGCTCAGATCTTCAAAACACTTTAAATAACACAGAAAATCAAGCATTTGAAGAAAAAGTAGCATTAACTTAAAGCAAAAAAGTATGGGGAATATTGTTTGAGCTATGTAGTGTCCACTGGTACGTTGTCTGAAGATAAATGAGACAGGCGGTACGTAAATTGTCTTAATGCAAAGACAAATGATTGCCTTTTGCACATCTTGTGGGACAACCTTTTACATGATGCTTCGAAAGAAAAGCGTTGTGCCCCCATTGTAGGTTTTGTTTTCCCCAATACATCAAAAAATGCAACAGTACTTTTCACATAAATTTTATTTGGAAATAAACCATTGAATGTTTCCTTAGAAAGAATCGTGAGCTTACAAAAAAATAAAAGTCAATCCCTATTATTAGGCACTAATATATACAAAATAGTCTTCTTGGACATGGTTACAATATTTTCAGATTAATTTAAAATCATACTCAATGTCCAAAAGCTAAACAAATAGTCCACCGTACAGAAAATAAAGAATTCAGTCAGTGTTGTTAACAGACGATAACACTCAGTTTTACGGATTTTTTGTCAGTGTTTTTGAGAATGAAGGTATCAAGTCATTGGTTATTTTGTATGTTTTCAGGCAAGCACATTTCGCAAAAAAAGTTTGCTTAGTATAAAAAAAAAAACTTTACCAAATGTGTCTGCTCGCTCTTGCCACGTTGATTTAGTGCAATGCCATAGAGTAAAATTGGATAAGTGTAACTTACCTAAAAAGACGCACGTCAGCTACATTTTATTTTTTTATATTGACGTCAAATTTCTATTTCCGTAGATAAAAATGATAGTTAGACAGTAGTATTAATGTCTTTTACGATTTGAAATTTGTCAAGGTTTAAGTTCTAGTTCAAATTTTTAAAACCTAATACTTGCCGTAAATGTTATACATGATATCTCACACTGATGCAGGTAGAGAGAGCCCGTATTCTAAAAGAATTTTTTACTTTCTTTGATAATGGATTTTGAACTTGCGGCAAGTTTTAGTCATCGCTATTTTTTTTTTCAAACTTGCCAAGTTTTAAATCCATTATCAAAGAAAGTGAAAAATTGTCTTCTAATTGAATTGAAGAACATGGGAAAATCCAACATCTATGTGGAACTGCTATGGAACTTGGTAACAGTTTAGATCTGAACTATTTTTTGTCGAGGACACCGTCTACCTCGAACCTCATTTCGACCGAACTTGGCTTTTTTTTCACATTTATGTTTTGTTGGGATATCATTACTCTTTGAAAAGCTAAATCAAATGTTATGTTCTAATTCAGACGATTATAAATGTCAAAGCGTATAGAACTATATGATTTCCTTTTTTTCCCTGCTTCCACGGTTCACTGGTTTGCGGTTTCTCTTTATTAGAAGTTTTCAAGATATTTCGAAAGCTGGGGACTTGGTGCGATCGCCAACTTTAGGCAGTAATCATCTGTTTTTCCCATTTATCAGCAAGGCCAAAGTACATTAGTTCTTGGTCTTTGACGTCCTCAGTTTTGTCTACAATTAGAAAAATTGCTGACTCATCTGCAAATCTGTCTGGAATTTATTGTTCAGGGGGATAATCATAACGTAGATCGTAAAATATGCAGAATTGGCGAAAATATTTCTCAATTGTTGAAATTATTGCTGCCATTTTTGCTCCTCCTGTAAAATTTTGCATTTAATTGAGATCTAAAGATTTTATAAATTTTAAAGCTGGTTTTTCTATTTTAAAGGCTTAGCTCTAGATTTGCAATTTTAATTATTTGATGGATCATTTTTCATTTTAGCGGAATTTAAAGTATCGTTTAAAACCCCATTTTGGTTAGAAATTTAATTGTTAATTTAAAACATCAACAACCTTGTTTTGGCAACGTTTGACGAGCCCTTGTTTTGATTTATTTGGAGAAATATTTTGCAATCGCGCGGTAAAGTGATTACGCCGTGATGCTCATAAAAATATCGTAATTTTTTGCTACTTTAATGTAGTTTTTTTGACTTTTTCGATTTTTCCCTTTATATATGCATGAAAATCTATCTTTATGCCAAATTTCAAGTATGTGAGACACTTGGAAGTTCGTAAACATTTTGATGAGTGAGTGAGTCAGTGTACAGACGGAAACTTGCTACTGTAAAGTTCACAAATAAAGTCAGAAGCCACAATAAAGACCACATTGCCCACAGATCCTTCAACGCTTGGACAGGCACATCAAGGCTTCAGAGATCATCAACGCTGCAGTTAGACAGGGATATCAGAAGAGCCATTGGTCTTGCCCTTTCCTCCCTGGACATAACTCAAGAACACTCTCTACTTTTAGACCTCCAAAGAGTACTAAAATCAATACCTACCTACTTGAACCATGCTCTAAGAAGGAACCAAATCAAATGTTATTACAGAAAGGCGAAGACACTATTCGTTCACTTGCAAAAGAAAACAGTGTATTAATCTACACAGATGGTTCCTCTGACATTGACTGTAATAGAGGTGGCGCAGGAATCTCCAACATTTATCCCTCAGGAAATAATGTCAAGCTTAAAATACCCACTGGTCAAATCGCCTCAAAATTTACTAGCGAACTTGTTGCTATTAAAGAGGCTCTTGCTCATTGTCTTTCTTCCCCTACTCCTGAAGACCTAATAGAAGAAATCGTGATTTTTTCCGACTCAAAATCAGCACTTGAAGCCATACGTAACGGTATGACAAAACTGACACAAAAAATTAATTTTTTTCTCCACTCACTCAAGACAACCTGCATTCTCCAGTGGATCCCAGCTCATGTCGGAATCGAGGGAAATGAGTGTGCAGATGCCCTTGCAAAGGAGGCACGTGACCAAGACCAACCACTAACAGCCACCTTCAAAGACGTTAATGCTCCAGCCAGGCGAAGGATCTATAATCAGCCTTTCAGCAAGGCAACAATCCCTGACCTCCACTGCCCAAGAAACATCTCTTCTACAATAGCTAGGCTACGTACTAGACATTTCAAGGGC